>NC_142784.1:27585982-27885982 GCF_988280905.1 Pimephales promelas
TTTTTTATTTGGGAAACTTTTATTTCACTACATTACAAAGCATAGTAGTAGTTTCACTCAACTACATTTAATAAAAACATGTCGTTTCTCGTTTGAACTAAAGAATTTGTCACCCTCGCAGAGAGGCGAATCACGCGTGATTAATCCAGGTGTGCCTGACCTCAGTAGTCACGGCAACAATAATCAGACACACCTTAATTAATTAAGTTCGGCCAATAATTGCAGACAGGAAACAAAGAGCTGGCTTAATTTCAGGTAGTAGTGCAATGCATAAAGCCAATCGCATCCATTCATTGGTGAATTGGACCGATATGATCGCATTCTGTTCTCAAATCAACAACTCGCTAATGAATGATCCGGTCAGAGCGATTCTTCCGTTTACAATTTACTGAATTCACACGTCTGACTCAAAATGAGAGATCCTGAGACTGGTGGCGCAAAAAAAGTAAGTTGCTAATGCCTATTGTGTTTTATCCATTTACTCCGGGGATCTGTCGAGTGTTTTAAGATGCATTGTAAAGCTTGATTCTTGTTCATTCAGGGGGATTTTGTGAGGGTCCTTGTTATACAGCAACACAGATTAAGCCTGGCCTTGAGTACACTGACACCCTCTCAGCTGGACAGCATCCAAGGGTTAGTTCAGTTCATGCTGACAACAGGCCTTGTGAGTATTAGAGCTCATGGCTGCTTCAGCATTTAGCACACATTAGTTTGAGCATACCTGAGACAAGAGCAAACTCACAGAAAGTACTGGGATTATGGTTGTTTTAAGCAAGGTGGGTTTTGACTCTGGACAAACTATAGCAGACTGCTGGGGGTGGCCTTGGACAACAACATGAGCAGCGCAATATGTGTGTTGAAGTTTTCCTAATTATTTGGTCTAATTACTCTATTTCTAGTTTTTATCTATTTTTTTCTGGTTAGTAGCACTGATGGTTTTTTTTTCTCTCTTTCTTTTTCTTTCTTTCTGTATAATCAGCCAGGTTTTATCAAAAGCCTATTCTACAAGAACTGAAGTACCTCTTAAAAGTGGATTCAGTGATATGCATTTGGTTGGGTTCAATTTTTCTTTGTTGCTCATTAGCCAGAGTGGTCTTGTTGGGAGCGATGTTATATTAAAAACGTGTTAGTATGCACAATACTTTGAACGCTTCATGAAACAGTTTTAATCTACAATGACAGTACCATTTTTTAAAAAAAAATCTTTTTAAAGAATCAAATATTTGTATTATGTGAGTGTTGAATTTTTCAAAAGTGTAAAGACATTTAGCCTATAAAGATCAAATAAATGATTTCTATTCACCAAAGAGTCCTGGAAAGGTATTAGTTTTTACCAAAAACTGATTTCTACATGAATAATAAGAAGAAATGTTTGAGCAGCAAATCAGGATATTAAAATTATTTCTGAAAGATCATGTGACACTGAACACTGGAGGAATGATGCTGAATTACATGAATAAATTATATTTTTAAATATTGAAATAGAAAACAGTTCTTTTAAATTGTAATAATATTTCACAATATTGTTGTTTTTACTGTATTTTTGATCAAATAAGTGTAGGCGACTTTTTTTTTAAACAGACTTTTAAAAAACAATGGTGTGTCTTCCTAAAACAGTGGTTATTTTCAGTAAACAAGTAAACAACCAAACTAATAAAAAAGCCTTAATTACACATTTCAGACCACCTAACACAACAATTATGGTTTCATTACAAATTCCTTTTGCTATCTGGCCTTGAGCTTCATTGATCAATGTTATTTCTAGACTGTGTTTGTTCTAATTATATTGAAATGAACTACTGCTATTAATATAGTTAAAGACCCCAGATACGAAGTTGGACTGAACACTTAACGGTTACATTAAAAACACTTTATCGTAGAATTAATGTTAACACAATCAGTTAATTCGTTGTTATGAGGCGATTGATTAGTCGATTTATTTTTGTCACTTGCAATTACTTTGCATTTAGGTTTTTTTTTTGTTTTGTTTTTTAATCAGCCAATCGTTGGCAGACTATTATTTGAGAGTATATAAGTTTCTCCAGATAGCACATTTGATGACCAGCACAATGTAGATCTCATAGGTAAAACAGAAGAGGTACTGACAAGATGTTCACCCTCAGGGTTGAGACTGTTTAAACAGATTATTACATGGCAGCAGGCACCTTACACACACCTGTCCTCTCCTGCTGACCCATGCTCACACATATGACTGATATTTAGAATCCCTTAAGGCTGTGTTGCAGTGTCAGTTTTGGTCTGAGTGATTTGCAGTGACTCTGTGAACTCTATGATGTCAAAAACTTTCTTCAACTTTTTGCACAAGTCATACATCTTACATAAACACAGTGACATGATATCAAATGATAGCGCTTAACATAAGAAAACAGGTTTTGTAAGTGTAGTGTAGAAATACATAAAAAAAATATTTGTAAAAACTAATAAGAAATCATAAAATATATTAATTTCAGTGCATTAATGGCCAATTTCAACATTAGTTGCAAAGTTAATCTCAAACCTCCTCATTCTTCATTTAACTGTGAATTATTTATGTGATTAAATCATTCATTATTCATTGTCTGTCATCATTAAATTGGATGCTTAAATTAGAACCAATAAAATATTTTATATTTTAATAATGGCCACTGACTATGTAGTATTTAGCAACCTAATTATGCAAAGCATAATTAACAAAAAGAAATTGTAATAAAAAGAAATTGTGCTCACAATTGTTTTTCATTTCTTTTTCTTTTTTACTTACCCTGTGTCTCAATGTCCATATCCATCCTAAACTGTACAACATAGTATGTTGAAAAGAGATGTCATAAGTCCCCAGATGGTATATTTTTCAGTAGATTTTTGAAGTGTGGATCCGTGCTCACTATAAAGTCTAATATTTCCCACCACCCTTTGCTCTTTGTACACTGTAAAAACACAACTTGAACAAAAAAGTTTGATTTTGTTGTGTTGGTTCAACTATGAAAATCTTGTAAAAACAACAACAACAACAACAAAATTTATATATATATATATATATATATATATATACTCTATAGTACTAATTTCCTAATTTCTAAAAAGGGCTTTAAACGATTCCAGACGATGAATAAGGGTCTTATCAAGCGAAATGATCGCTCATTTAATAAATAAATAACAAAGTTTAAGTTTTATAAGCTCAAATGCTCATCAAAATGAACGAAATGAACGAGTCATTTGCAGTGGTGGAATGTAACGAAGTACAAATACTTCGTTACTTCACTTAAGTACATTTTTCACGTATCTTTACTTTACTTAAGTACAATGAATAGTGCCTACTTTTTACTTTTACTTCGTTACATTTTGCAGCAATTATTATACTTTCTACTCCACTACATTTCTACAACTTCTGTTACATTTTCGTTACATTTTCTGATCAGTTTTTCCCCTGCCAAAACGTAATCTGACCGTCCGTTCGTTGCACGTTTGTCTCACCAGTGACGTTTGGTTGCCATAGATACAGTATATCAACCCGGTCACACTAAATGCGTCTCACACGCAGTGTGTTTATCGTGCAACTCATACGCGAAAATTTGTTTTTACGTGCATAGGAAACACACCTTGTGTAATATATGTTTGGTTTGGTTAGGATTATGGCAAGCCAAGAGGTTCAGAATTACACCATAAATTAATCTCGTTTACTGCCAAACATAGTTATTAACATATAGTAAGGATAAGCATGATGTGTATATTGCCTAATTGCAAGCTTGTTTCAGAAATGGTGACATTTTTTTTCCATCATTATTGAACATCATTATAGGAGTAGGCTATTAGGTTGAATGAGTTGGAATTAAATGTTTTATTAATCATTAGAAAATAGACATTAAGATAATAAATTGTTATGCAAGTACTTTTACTTTTAATACTTAAAGTACATTTAAAATAAAGTACTTTTTACTTTTTACTTAAGTATGGTTGTCATTGTGTTACTTCTACTTTTACTAAAGTAAATATTTATCTGGGTATTTGTACTTTTACTTAAGTACTGAGATTCAGTACTTCCTCCACCACTGGTCATTTGGTGTATTCAACGAACGAAACAAACGAATTGACTCAGAAAAAGATTTGAAAAACAGAAAAACAAACAAACAGGAAGACGTTATATATTTAATCAGGGCTGTTTGACTTTTTTACTGTACACATAATGGCATGGATGCATCAAACAAAGGCAAATATAAGAATGTCATTGCAGCAATATATTATTAACTTATCCCATACATTAAAGTGTTTAATACAGAGAAAAAGGGAGTAATCGGCTGGGCAGCACTCCTTATTTATTTAGGAGTAAAATATTCTTAAGTAAAAAAAAGTGAAACATTTATCGAATAAAAAGAACAACAAAAATAAGAGGGTGGATTTTATCCAACAGTGGACTTGAGTTTTATCTGTCTGTGCTGGATTGTAAAAAGTGGTTAAATAAGGCTGATATTAATTCCATGGAGATTCCAAATATGTAGTAAAACTGAAGGTGATTTGACAGAATAAATGCCAAAAAATGAACTTATGAAGAAGTCTTGAATTAATTTCCATTTTCCCCACTTCTAACACTCCGCAAGGTAATTATTATCAATTAGCTTTAGTCATTCCTTTCCTGTCTGTCAGCTATTTCTATTATTTCAGCACACACCAACCTGTTCTTGCTTTCTTTCTGATTCGGTGATCGACCCTTTAGACACACGCTTTGTTTCCGGAGTGTTTGTGTATTTTCACTCTAACCCTTCAGCTTTTCTTTTCACTCAGTCTCCTATCGACTTTCCTACTTCTCTTTATCAGCCGCCAATCGCTTTTAATGTCTCAAAGGAGTACTGTAGCAGGCATGCTGTCTCTTTCATCCCTCCAACAGACCTCCATTTTGTTAGATTTCACATCCGTTTTCCTTATTCTCCCAGGGTCTCTTGGGGTTAAGTGACATTCCCAAGGTCCCTGGGTCATATTACCTGCAGTAACCTTTTTGTCCTGTGCCACAAGGGTGAGCATATTAAGTTTTCATAATAGCATGAGACAGACATGGTGTATTGATTTAAAGAACAATCAATCATAAAACTTATTTGTCCAAGTTTCCTGATGACCAACTTTTGCTAAATGCTAAACTGTCATGTGATTCCTTTGCTTCATGTATTTTTATTATTATTATTTGTGTATCTTGTTTGTCATTGGTTTTTGTGTATATATTCCTGTTGTCTCTTGTCTAGATTTGTTTGTGTAATCTGCTGATGGTGAGTTCATGGCTCAAAGCACAAAGCCACAAATTTTGTCAAGACTTCTTTATTTGGTTTTCCTGTTTTGTGATTGTTTGACACTTATTGTTAACACTTGTGTTATAAAACTGCATGGGTTCTCAAGTTCTCAACTAGGCACCATCAGACTTTGAAATGACTTAACATTTTTTAAACACATACCAAAATGAACACATACCAGAGCACATACAGTTGTGTAATGTATCAACAGTTGATAAGTGGTGATAACCACTTGTTGAGTTAAATTTGCAATGTGTTGAGGTCATGTGACAAACGCTTTAAGATCACGTGATCAGAGTGTGTGTGTGTGTGTGTGTGTGTGTGTGTACCTGGTAAACCCTGAATTATGGGGACCAGTTGTTCCCTTTAGTTTGTAAATGTATTCTACAGGTTATTTAGCACATTACTGAAGAGTGTTGAAATAGAGGTTAATGGAATAGGCCTAGATAGATCGACAGACTACCGGATAGATAGATAGATACAAATGGGCGGAATGACGGACAGACAAACGGATGGACGGATGGATGGACGTAACACAGGGTGCTTCTCATTTCTTATTTGTGCATCCTCGTTTCCTTTCCTTGCTTCCTTTCCTTGCGTCTCAGCTCCACCCCCTGTAGGACGCGAGGGAAGGAAGCGAGGAAAGGAAAGGAGGACAGAGGAATCGAATAAAAGCTTTTTTATATACATTGGAGTACTTGATGACTCGAGCGTCACTCCACAGTGTCATCAGCTGCGCTAAAAGGATCTGCCCTTATGTTGTTGAAGTTTGGTTATTTAATAAATTCATAATAAATAATAATAAAGATAGGCTATACTGTTGAAATATCTGAGATGTGTGGTTTATATAAACTGCAAAGGTAAAGTATAAATTAAAATGATTGTGACCGATGTGAAGGGGGAGGAGAATTGATACGTGCGTCACATTTAGTCAATATAACAGTTCCGCGTAGGATGCACCTGTGTGGGATGCACCTTCCTCAGGAAGCCTCCTATCTCCTCGATCCTCGACTCCTCACGGTGCAATAAGAGAATTGAGATGTCCTTCAAGATGGCTGAGCTCGATCGGTTTCCGGGTCATAGGAGGGAGGACGGAGGAGCGAGGAGACGAGGAGGGATATTGAGAAGCACCCACAGTCTCATCCCAAGAAGTCATATGGACGGATGAATGGATGGATGGATGGAAGGATAGTGTTGTCACGACATTTTTTATCTTTCATACAAAATCTTGAGAAAGATTGATATTTGATACAACAGGGAAAGCTGCCATATAGGCTATATACTGCCAGATAATTTGGGTGATTTTGTTATAGCTTTCAAACAGCCCAGGAAGGCTTTATTTAAATCGTTGAACTAGATTTTTTTTTTTAATTAAAGAAGACAAGTAAACAGTCCGATATGAACATAGGCTATTGCAAACAATAGCACAGATACATACAAAATAAACAGACAAATGAAATAAACATGGCTTCATCTAAAAGAGGTATTTGGGAAAGACATATAGGCCCACTACAGAAATTAAAGTCATCAAATGTAAAATAAATAGTATACTGCAAAATGTTTAGTGTTTTTGCTGGTATATGCGCTACGTATTTGGAACTCCTAAAAGGTATACAGAACCCTTTTGAAGGGTTTAATAATAAAAACCCTTTAGGGTTCTTTGTAACCAGGAAAAAGCTTCTATATGGAACCTTTTGGGTTAATTCATTATCATTTGTTTTGTCCTTTCCAGAATAAATATTTAATATTAATGACAAACATCAAAACCCTAAAATGTATTTATGAATGCATGTGAATGATAAAAAAATTCAAGATGTGGGTTAAAAAATGTATATATTTCTATCATTTTATGTAATTCAATATCAATATCACTTGAAGAGTGCCATTTGAGTTTTTCTCCAACAAATTTTTTATTTAATTACAACTACAAAATATTGCAGAATAATATATGGATGAATAATAGCCTATAAAGAACCTTTGTGCCAAAAGGATTCTGTCTTGTCATTATAAAACCTTTTTTTTTTTTTAGCATAAAAGGTTCTTTGGAGTGAAGTAAACAACCAATGAACCCTTTTTTTTAAAGAGTTGTGGGCTGGTTTTAGCTGGATTTTTTCAGCAGGGATTACAGGGAAACTCAATTACAACATTATTTACAACAACTTATTTATTGTGAAATGCTGGTAATTTCTAACAGTGTAAGCAAATCATTAATTCATCATTAATGGAATTATTAAGGAATAGGAATCGTTAAGTGACAAAATCCCCTCCCCTCTACCGGAGACACGCTTGGTAAATGCTTTACTGTTACAACCAGTCATACAAATCAGGCACAGAATCTGTTTCTAAACGTTACGAGTTCCTGTCCTTGGTGCTGAACAAGCATTAACACTGGGACTGGGCAAAGAAACCAAAGCGCATTGAAATCACTGCGCCTGTGCTTCTTTCGTCAGATAATCATTTATTCGCACCCGCGCTCACGTGCTAGGTCACCATTTCCGCACTATCTTTTAGTTTCAACTGAGTTCAGTTCCCCTATCGTACTCAGAGTAATGATGTGTCCCTTTTACCTCTTACCAAGCTCAAAGTCACAAGTTTCTTCCATCCGCGCTGACATAAAGCCTGTTTGTGTGCATGTAGAGGAGCAGCGCTTCAGGCGGAGGCATGCATGCTTACTGGCAGTGAGCCGTGAAGATCTGCCCCAATAACGCCCACTCTCCAGCATGCTCCAAGACGAGCAGACGCTTCGTGTGTATTTGTCTTCTAACTCACCCCTCTATCTATCAGGATGATATTGCAAGAGGGTTCCTTATCGAGGATCTACTCCTCTGACGGATTGGATTGTCCTGTATTTCAGCAGAATTTGGATATGTATTCTTTATTGCAAGGTGAAACTGAAAAGCCAAGGAAACTAGATATCTGATTCGACGCACCTGGGAAAGGGTCGAGCGCGAGAATGGCAACTAATTTTGCGAGAAAGCAAAAGTAACGGCAAATTGTATCGCGTAAAGAAAATGAAAGCCTCTTGTTTTTTGGTGCACATTGTGAAGAACATTAAGGTACTGTGCAACCGTACCGAGCCTGTCTGAAATTTTCCCCGGGCTTTAATTAGAGCTATCCCACCCTGTCCTCACCAAACGACCACCGGCTGGCACTTTACACCGGAGGACAAGGAGCATCGCAGAGGAAAGGTAAGCTTTTCTGGATTGTTGGAAATAATTGACTGTGCAGCACAAACTATTTCTCTCTGTTCGGTTTGGTTTGCACGTTTTTGCCGATCTTTTGATTTCAGATTAATCTCAAGACGACTATTATTATAAGTAGTGTGATGTGCGTCCCAGTGCAAAAGATCTCGATGTGTTTCTTTCGATGCTGAGTAATGGTCAGCAATGCACCAGAGCCACGATTCTCCCCATCGTGAATTTGATAGCTCACTTTCTCCTTTTTATTTGCATATGCAATTACTTGAATGTTCGCTTCGGTGCAAGGACTTAGCTAAAACGGTGGTATGAAATGATGCGAAATTGTCGATATGCTTAGTCCTAATGTTAGGGTTAGGGTTGTGGGTTAGTTCTGCCTGACAAGATATTTGCACACCCTGATAGCGTTTTCTGCATGACAAGATGTTCAGCATTTTTGTTTCTCTCCTTTGCTTAATGTTTTACCATTTTAAAGATTACTAAAGGTATTCAATACATCACACCTCTGGTACAACACTAATTTAATTTAACAGCAAAGATGTGTCCAGTTACCAGGGGAAAACAATATTCTGAGTCACTGTTATTTGTCTTCAATGTGCATATAGATTTCTTGACATTTCATTCTAATGCAAAATGTCCTGCGAGAATCATCATGAAGCCATTAGGTGGCACGTGTCATTGTTGATTCATGATGCATTAACCAGCACTGTTCTACATTAGTTCAAAAATACATTTTAGTGTTGTTCTAACCCTCCTTACTTGTCTCTTCACAACCAAAGACCAATTGGAGGAGTTTTGAATGTCAAGTTGCAAAGCTCATGTAGTCTTATTCTTGTCCACAGGTAGGGGGTGTAGATGCATGCATGTTCTGTATCGCCTATAGCTCATGTAGCCTGAAAACATTTGAGTCACGTTAGGTGCAGGTGGTTATTTCATAACCGGTCTTAATTCAATCCGTATGTGCTGTTAGCAAACATACGTTTCTCTTTCCCTTTAACGTCCTTCACCGTCCACGTTGTGTTTCTTTTGTGCCATATTTAATTTGACAATGATATGCAAATATACATATTCTCACTTAGTATTAATGTATTAGTCAGTTGTATTTTTTTCTTGAATAACCACATGCAGCTTATTGCATTCTACCTTATAAGATATTGGATGATGGATGATTGGTGAGGTGACACTCAAATATAACATGGCAGGACAAATGAAATGCATGCGTGTTGTACAAATCTTGGGACCAGCACGTCCTGTTAATAGGCACATGGCACTGATTTAGGAGTCTCCATTTAACTGTGAGAAATCTGGTTAATCTGGTTTTGCTGCATCTGTCACAGGGAACACAGTATGGCTATTTTCTGTCTGCTGCATCATGATGCATTCCCTGTTGCGTGAAATGAAGATGTGACTTTTGAATTAGATTGCTTTGCAAGATTTTTTTTACAGCATTTTAGAGTTTCTGCTAGTGTCAACAGAGCAGTGTGAACACACAGGGCCGAAAAGGGCTCACTAAAAAAAGCTTAAAATGGCACTGATTGGACTTCTGAGCTTTTTTTCCTTTCTGAGCTTTTCGGTGTCCAAATGACTCGGCTCGAAAGGGACTGTTTTTGAGCAAAAGATCTTCTAGAGAAATAGTAACGTCATCCGCATTCCTCCAACTGAGCTGTGCAAATCTAATGGTTTTGAGGGGGAAATCAGCCATGCCTTTTTTAATGTAATTTTAAGTTATTTATGTACTTATTTAAGTTATTCGTCATTTGTTTGCACATTTATTTACTTATTTAATCATTAGTTGTTTATGTGATACTGAAGACTGGAGTAATGGCTGGAAAAAATGCAGTGTTGACATCAGAGGAATAAATTACAGTTTAGGATATATTAAAATTAGGACCGGGCAACGATTAATCGTGATTAATCGCATCCAAAATAAAAGTTTGTGTTTAAATAATATATGTGTCTGTAGTGTTTATACATATTTTGTGTATATAAATACACATACATGTATATATTTAAGAAAAAATGTGTTAATATATCAAATATTTATATATAATATTAATTCTGTATATACATGCAAATATTTCTTAAATATATACATGCATGAGTGTCTATATATATAAATACTGTATATAATAGTTATACACACCACACACACATATATTATGTAAACACAAACTTTTATTTTGGATGCGATTAATCGCGATTAATCGTTGCCCAGCCCTAATTAAAATTTAAAACCAGTGTCTTAAATTGTAGTAATATTTCACAATACTACTGTTTTTACTGTATTTTGAACAGAGAATCACTATCATTTTAATTACCAACCATGATTTTGAACAAAAAAGAAAAAGATCTATTTAATTTTCCAGATACTTGGTTACACTTAAGTTAAGGAGTCCAATTCTCACTATTAACTAACTATTAACTATGGATTTTGCCTCAATAAACTCCTAATTACTGCTTGTTAATAGTTAGTAAGGTAGTTGTTAAGTTTAGGTATTGAGAATGATTAATGGATGTAGAAAATCATGCAGAATAAGGCATTACTTTAAAGGGATACTCCACTTTTTTTTGGAAATAGGCTCATTTTACAAGTTAAACAGTTGGGTTTTACCGTTTTCGAATCCTTTCAGCTTATTTTTGATATTTAGAAGAATATCAGTAAGCAGACAGTTTCTGGTCTCATTGACTTCCATAGTAGGAAAAAAAATATACTATGGAAGTCAATGAGGCCAGAAACTGTCTGCTTACTGATATTTTTCTAAATATTAGAAAATCGGCAGAATGGATTCGTAAAACGGTAAAACCCAACAGTTTAACTCTGAGGGAGTTGTAAAATGAGCCTATTTCCAAATAAAAGTGGAGTATCCCTTTAAGTACTAATAATCAGTCAATATCCTAGTAATATTTGTGCTAATAAGCAACTAGTTCATAGAGAGAATTGGACCCTAAACTCAAGTCTTACCAATACTTCTTTAAAATTGGATTTCCACATCAACTGTAAGCGTTTTACGTTAGTCAGCTTTATTGGTTTCATGGTGTCACTAAATGTAATTTAACCACCGGTTGTTGTGTAATTCCATAAGTGCCAAGTGCGTTTGAGAGGAATGTTTCCGATTTCTCGTTTTCCCTCTCCTTCTCTGCCATCCATCATGAGCCAAATCGCACACCAAATATGCAGACGAGGCCGTATTCCGAGTGTGAGCTCAAGATCGAACACTCCATCCCGGGCTTTTCAAACAGACTGTCATATTTTCAGCAGGTGGTAGGACCAGGGTGCACACACTCCAATCTCCAGGGAGAAAGATAGAGAGTGGGCTCACTGTGAAGCAGAGTGGTGCTCAGGGATGATTGCAATGGAAGTAGAGTGCAGGGGCAAGGAAGAGGAAGAGGAAGAGGAAGACCCCCCCCCCTTCTCCCTGTGGTGCAGAGTTCTGTATTAACTAGAGGCAGTGATGAGTGGGGTCTGCAATTACCCTCAGGCCTCCGTCACGCCACAGAAGCCTCGTCTTGCGGCTAATTGCTCCGATGTATTAGCCTGTGTGTTGCTCTTCTATTACTTATTACTCTTCCTCCTCCCACTCTGCCGGCGAACGCGCTAAATGAACTCTCGCCACTTTTGAGTTGATGCCCCGACAACAGACTTTTCGCCAATGGAGCTTAAACGGCCAGACGTGTAATTTTCCAGTTGATCTGGTCTGGAAGCCAACACGGACACACAATGCGGGCAGCGAGATGGAGGCGAGGCTGTAATGCCGAAGCGGAGTAAAGGATGGAGGAGGTCAGGCCTGTTCTTCCATTATGTTGTAAGCACATCAATATTCTGCTTAAACATTTCACACCTCAGCAAAATCAATGGCTTTCTGCTAGACCTGAGGAGGCTACTAAAGCTTGTGGGCTTTAAAGGCTAATGTGTTTATCTTTGGTATTAGCGACAACTCACTGCTACTAATTTTTGTCCGTCTTGTTTTATTGTAAGAATGTGAGTCAGCGATCAGACTGTCCTTGAATTCATTTTCCTTTAACGTCGGATAGGAGGCCAGCAGATCCTGGACCAGCAACTGTTACTGCCCACCAGAAAGCTGGCAAAAAGGTTGAAATCCGTAATGAAGGTGCAGCAGGCAGAGCAATGAGAAATTTGACTTTGGTTACGGTTTTTGATGAAGGTCATAATAAACGAGGGGAAGCGTAATGTCATTCGGCAGACATTTCTCAGACGGGGTTACATTTCTCAGAGGAACGAGTTAGAGGGGGGCAAAAAGTAGGTGATTTGCTTTTTTTTGGAGTGTTTGAGAAAAAAAGGATTTCAGAGGATTAAAATCACAAAGTATGTCTGAAAATACAAATTAACCTGACCTCCTCAGGGAAAAATAGTCCCGTCCAAAAAAGGGCTTAAGAACAAGAGCTTTCACAGTATGCAGTTACCACTGCTCTCACTGGAGTACTCATATTTGGAATAATACAAGGATTTGGCAGTTACATTTTATATCAAACCAGTTATAATCAGGATCCAAAATTAGTCATTCCTACTAATGGCAGGCGAATAGAGAAAATGTGCTGTACTTTTTTTTTTTTTTAACCAGACATTTTCTTAATATAATAATAATTAATTCTATGTTTATCTTAAATATGTATTGTAATTATTTTCAGTCTAAATTATTCGCAGTTCAGGCCACGTGAAGTTATGAGGTTTTACCGGCAATCTGAGGTTTCAATGAAGTTACAAAGTTTAGTCACAAGCTCTTTTTAAGACTTTTCATTCGTTATAGCCTATTTGCGAAACCGACAGGCAATGATATAAGAATAAAAATGACAAAATATGAAAATTCGAGGTTTACACCAGGCAGCGATGATGTGATTAATCATAATTCAATTTATTGTTCATCCTTTCCCTATGTAATCTTTTTGCTGTTTGCTAATTTTTCCCTAGGCTGAGTATATTTTGGTGAAGAAATTGAACAAAACAGATGTGATTTTAATCCTCATATTTGATCTTTTCAATGATTCTTTGCACTTGACAAACATTATCCTTATTTTTATGTCATTTTTTTGTTCAAGAATTTAAAGTTAAATGCTTTATTCCAAAACACAGAACTGTAAAAGGTTCCTAGTGTTTCATATATTAAAAATGCATGTCGATAGTGTTTGATCCAACAGTTCTTCCCGCACCATAAGCAGTTTTAAAATCCAAATGTATAATAATTCTGACCCAGAAAATGCAGCATTTGGCTCTCTTCAGAGTTCAAACCCAGTGTTCAGTATATCTTCAGCATTGTTTCTGTTGGTATAATTAAGGTTTGCTTAAAGAGCAT
Organism: Pimephales promelas; assembly: GCF_988280905.1. Classification (NCBI taxonomy): domain Eukaryota; kingdom Metazoa; phylum Chordata; class Actinopteri; order Cypriniformes; family Leuciscidae; genus Pimephales; species Pimephales promelas. The sequence goes on from NC_142784.1 coordinate 27,599,762, forward strand.
ATTGCAGGTAAAAAAAAAATCGAAATTTATAGATAACCTTGTATGAAAATACCATATGAAAAGTTAATGCAGGATTTAAAATGTTTTAAAACAACATAAGGACACTAATTTAGAAGATAAAGTGAGCGTTTCTTGGACTGCTAGTAAAAACGGCTTTTTTTGCAACGTCGCGTCATTTGACGTCATAGCAGGGAGCCGCAGCCTCGGCTCAGTGAGAGCAGGCTGGTGTTCAGTGAGAGCGCTCGTCAGTCAGTGTGCTTTCGTTAGTTTTTGCATTTTAATTTATCATCGTCATGGTAAATATTGTGTTTGTGGAGATTGCAAAAACTCCAGCCTGTCAGGACTTCAAGATCGAGTCCACAAGTTTCCATTACAATAAAAGTAACTGTGCTATATAGCCTATCTTTCGTTCCTGGTGCGGTTTGAGCAGGTGAAGAGACGGGATTTCTCCTCTCGGCTCGGAAAACACGGTCGTGTGTAGCGTTCACTTCAGATCAAATGATTAGCATCCCGGCAATATGATGGAGTTCAACATGGTATGCCGAAGCATATTGATCGTCGTATACTACCAATGGCATCAAATAGTGTTATATAGGTAACTTAGTCATGTCATGCCCTAAATAAAACTTGTAATTGAAAAACAAAATTGGTTGTTTAAATACTCAAACCTTTAATGTTCTGTTTATGTTATAACCAAGGTGAAAAATATGTATTAAAAATTTACCCGAGTATAGCCTATGCTTTTAGTAGCCTATAGAAATATACTCAAGTAAAGTTTTTATACATTTAATAGTATATAAATCTACCCTAAACATACTAATGTCTGCTGGCCTGTTATAGGATCATAATAATCTGTACAATATTGTGAGCACAGTGTATATCGTTAGCGAACGTGTATACTATAAGCACGTCTCTCACCTAAAAGGCACCTGTCCTGTTCTCCACTGGTTCTCCTCACATCACAGCTCAATTTTTCTCTGACCATTCTGTCTGACATTATCCTGGCCTGTCCCTGATCTCTTTAGCATAGCAGGCTCATAACTTTATGGCTTGATCCGTCATACGAGTATTTCCTCAGCGTCCGAAATGTCATTGCGATTCATTGTTTTCCTGTTGTGTGAATCGACCGCTCTCCCGCTCATTGCGTCACGCCCGCCACGCCCATTTTCAGACGCGGAAGTAAAATTTTCTCACAAAAACGACTGCAGAAGCTTCTGTGGCGTGTTTATACGTATATTTTAAAGAAAATCTAGTTCCTACATTGTTTTTCTATGCATTGACTCGTTGGGTCCTCTAACCTGCAATATGCCCTTTAAGTGCACTTTATGTATTTGTTCTGCACTCCAAAATCCTCCATTGATCTACGGTTACAGCCAGTGAAACCACAGCCAAAGCCTTTACTAATCCATTCTGGGGTTCCTGTAGAGAAACAGATCCAGCACTGTGGGAAACCATCACTTCCTATTTGGCCTTTCAAGGATGACCGATCCCTACAGTCTGTCTTTTTCTTTCCTTGGCTTAATGAAAATCATTTTATGACAGTGTCTCGGCACATTCGTTCCCACTGCTGCCTGACTGACGCTGGGTCTGCCGTTAAGTTACAGGGAACGCTCTGCCTTCTTCATTCGGGACTGATCAGCAGTTACTTGCCCTCCAGTCGAGAGATTGATTTTGGCATATAGGGAAATAGTGGAGCATGACCACATGACCACAAAGCAGAGGCAATCATATGATGGCATATACTCAGACATGCTGCACATTTTTTGCTAGTAAATTTAACAAATAGCTGCTAGTACAACAACGTTTCAAGAAAAACAATTTTTGTAGTGTTGTAAAGCTCACTTTTGCCATTTTATGTGGCATGCAAATTGCATTCAGTGCAGATTGTGTGGATTATTTTGCTCTTTTACTTTTTTTAATGGCATCTTTTGGAACTGGAAAGTTGATATTCAGAAACACTCTACTTTAAAGACATTTCTAGTTCTAGTGTAGGTTTTTACTTAAATAAACAAACTTTAAGATAGAGTCTTCATTTGCACATTCATGAGCCAAGCATACAGTAATATAATAGAAAGAATGACACCTTGACTGTCCACCACGGTTGCCTCTATCAGCCTGTAGGCTCAATTGTGTGTGGAGGAGTCGGGTCCGAATTGGTGTGAAAATGCACAAAATGTGACCTCATGCACGTTCTCGTCTACTTGGGCTTACATCCGTACGGCAGCCATTAGTAAGCAGCGGCAATCGCTAATAGTAGTGTTTCAAATGGACTCTGCGGACTGAAAGAAGCGACCAACCTCCAGCACAATCCAGTTTAGTTAAAAAAAAAAAGTAAAAAAAAAAAAAAAGCCTTATCTAGTGCGACCAACGAGCGCACCGAGAACGAGCTGCAGTTTCTCTAATGGCCACCGGTGTCAGTAACAGTAAGAAATTTCTGAATTTCCGCAATGCTCCTTTAAGATACCCAGCCATAAAGTTAAATTCTCTAACTCTTCTTTTTATCTTGGTTTCATAATAGTAACGAATCATACATGCCCCTTGAGTCGAGAAAGGTTAAGTGACTCAGTGCTTTGATATAGTAGGATTTGAATAGGGTGGGTTGTTTTGTTCAAAGTGCGACATTCTTAGCACAGATTCACTTTCCCTTATCAGCCCAAAAGTGTGAAGCATTTTTCTTAAACATAACAAAGATATGCCTTGTGAAGTGAAGGTTGAGCTTTTAAACCTAAAATCGTTTCTCCCTGTTGCGGTTTAATGTGCAAAAGCCAGCAATCTGTGCTCATAAGGTGATTTCTCAAAGAGTAAGACGGCTATCTCTGTGGTGTTTCTATATTGCTCTGTTTGAGCGGTCGAATTACCTGAACTTCTGACACAGCCAATAGCGTGACCTTAGAGCAGTATTCAAGGTTAAATTGGTTCGGAGAGATTTCATTGGCAAATCCGGTCATTAGAATAGAAATCAATGCGATCCGGTGTTTCACCTCAGTTACCCATGCAGATTTCACTACAAGTTTGGCCTTTTGACCAACAGAAAGCTGCTCGGTTTGAAAGTGAATGAAAGTACCCTATAGAACAGTGTTTCCCAACCCTGTTCCTCGCGGCACACCAACACTGCGTGTTTTCTTTGTTTCCCTAATCAAACACACCCGATTCAACCCATTAGCTCATTAACCCACCTGATTATGAGCTGATGGGTTGAGTCAGGTGTGTTTGATAAGGGAGACAAAGAAAACACGCAGTGTTGGTGTGCCGCGAGGAACAGGGTTGGGAAACACTGCTATAGAAAATGGATAGTGGATCTTGTTTTGCCTAGTTTTAGTTTTTTTTTATATTTCACAATCATAATTGCAACTTTATATAGCCAGTGAGCCTTTATAATTCCAATGTGACTTTACTACATTTCTCACAGTGGGACTTTATCTCAGAATGGCTGATATATGAACTATATCTCACAATTATCTTTTTTTATTTATTTATATATCTCTGAGGCAGAAAGTAGCTTTCCTTTCCGGCAGATTCTGATAGAGACAACAGTTTCCGCCTAGGGCGCCCCTCAGTCGTAATGGGCTTTGGGAAGCGTTTGGGGAATCCTTTTTGGAAATTGCATTATTTTGTTTTCAGTTCCCTTTGGTGCTACTAACTGCATGGAATCTACCCAGTATGCTTTCACTTCATTGAGTAAGTAAAGAGGTTGCCAAAGTGATTTTTTTTACAGTTGTCTCTGCTTCCCGTTGATTTTTCTATTCATCATTTCCCAGCTCATTGAGATGTGTGAGTAGCTGTCACACACAGTGCGATATTGTAAACCCAAAAAAACAGAGCATCCTGAAATGGATTTTATCTCCGCAGTGTTTTACCGGTTGGCGTGTAACTGCACGGAGAAGTGTGTTTATCAGCATTTTCTCTTGACACAATTGTTTCCAGCTGCACCTCCAGTGGTGATGGAGTCAATCATCCATGACCTTCGACTACACCTTTCTCTGTCTCTCTCTTTCTGTCTCCGGAGTTATCTCTCAGTCTCTCGCTACAGCTAAGCTCAGCTTTGCTTTTACAGAAAAAAAAAATAGAGATGTTTTCAGTGACCATCTGCCTGTTCTCATTGGCAGGTGAGGCGGGTCAGATTATGGGATTCATATAGACATCCGTCGGGATGGCTTTTGCTTCTGTTGCGGTCCTTCCTCTGCCCAAATGCATACAGATGTGCCGCTCAGGGGTACATCGCAGGGGCTTCTCTCTTGAGCTGTGGATTTATTGCAAGTGATACAGCTGATATGTTGCAAGGGATGGTTTGTGTGTGTGTTTTGTGGGTATTCGGCGATAGGATTACACTCTGGGGCGGATCAACGTTCCCAAAAGGGGTCAATGGCAGATTACTGCCGTAATCTAGGAAAAACAACGACAAGTTTCAGGGGTGATTTCTTGAATCTTGGTCTTAGAAGAGCTCTACCCCTTATACCTGAGCATTAGCTGATGGCTGAGAGGATATTTCTTGGCTGAAAACGAATCTTGCTCTGATAGACTAGGAATTAAAACAGCATGTACAGGAGTAGTTGTTTCCTTTGAAAGTTGTGAATTTAACTTGCGCGAAAAAATGTTATCCCGGCCATATTTACTGAAAAGGGCAAATTAGCATGAGAGCGCAATTTAAAAAAAAACAAACTGACGGGGTGAAATGTTCAGTACGTGATCTACTGACGGTGCACAAATTAAAGAACACAGCAAGATTATTTCCATAATGACCAACGTAATCTACCAAGAATGTGAAAACGGATCTTATTGGATATGCATAAAGGTCCAGCACAAATTAGCATCTGGTTTAAGACTTGTTTTTTTTTTTGAGGGCGTTAAATAATGGCGCAAATACCAGTAAATGGACTAGAGCGAACCTTAGTAAATCAACTTTCATGATTCATTTAATGCCTGGTTCAGATTACACGTTATTTTTTGTCTGTTACGACAGTCACTATGTCAGATTACGCGATTTTTCTACACGTTACTTCCTGACAGTCATCGCATGCCGTCTTTAACGGCGCGCGTGATGTCATCGAGAAGGCGAAACTTGTAGCGAGTGACTTCCTGGATTGCTCGGCATTGCCTTTTCAGTGTGAGAAATACCAACGCATTCTCACCCCAAGGCATCACCTTTGACCATGCTTCAATATTTGACGTTTTAGGCGGCCTTTAGCGTCACTTACATGACGTGATCCTACGGCGTCATCTAACTGACGCTAAAGGAAAGCGTCAGTTAGAGGACGCGGTTAGGTTTAGGTGTGGGGTGGGGGTAGGGTACACGCGATCCTAGGGCGTCATCTGACTGACGCTAAAGGGCGCCTAAAGCGTCAGATATTGAAGCATGTCCAAATGCTTCCCAAGGCGTCAGTTAAGTGACGCCTTGGGGGTGAGAATGGGCTGGAAATACACAGTGTGGTGTGTGAGTGTGTGAACTGGTTGAATTGCGTGTGTCTCACGGCCATTGCGTGAGACTTGAGAACCCTGCTCGAAGAGGACAGTATGGGCTGTCAATCCTCCAAAGAGAACTTGAGGTAAAATATTGTTTTCTTATACATTTTTACTTCTAGTTTTAACGTTAGCACCATCGTCTCTCTTTCGTTTTGTATTTTTTGAAAGTTGTATGTGGAAAAGCTTGTGCTCCTATTGGTCAACCTCATACATGTGACGTAACCGTCATGGACGGCCGTTAAAAAAATTGGTCCCACTTTATATTAAGTGGCCCTAATACCTGTGAACTTACATGGTTACTAGATATGTACTAAGTATTTAAGTACAGTGTAAATACACATTGGTACATAGTATTTACAGCTGTAATATTTGTGTAACTACACATATGTAATAACACACTGAAAGGTATGGGTAAGTACAAATGTGTAACAGGACATTAGTAACAACACTTTTTTCACTATAGTAAGTACACATGTGTAACAGGCATTATGTAAGTACATTTTGTAACAACAATGTATTTACGGACGTTCTTCCACTTCCACACAGTCTTCAATAGGCACTGAAACTCCATTGAAATCATGACGATTCCGTAAGTTGTGGCCGTTTCACACATTGTATCAAGTGCAGAGTTACTGAGGAGTTACCATGTAACACTGTTAATACAGTGTTGCACAGAGGTTTGGGTCTTTTTTTATATTACTCGTTAAGTTGAAGCCGTTTTACACTGCATCAAGTGGACCATTCCTGAGGAGTTACAACGTGAGTAGACTGTTAATACAGTGTTGTACAGAGGTTTGGGTTTTGTATAATACACAGTAAGTTATGGCTGTTTTACACTTTGTATCAAGTGCAGAGTTACTGAGGAGTTACCATGTAACACTGTTAATAGAGTGTTGCCACAGCTTTGGGTTTTGTATATTACACTGTAAGTTATGGCCGTTTTACACTTTATATTAAGTAGACACTTCCTGAGGAGTTACCGTGTAAGTACACTTAATACAGTGTACAGAGTTTTGGTGTTTTTACTATACACAGTAAGTTATGGCCCTTTTACACTTTATGTTAAGTAAACACTTCCTGAGGAGTTACCATGTAAGTACACTGTTAACACAGAGTTGTACAGAGGTTTGGTTGTTTTTATTATACACAGTAAGTTATGATTGTTTAACACATTCTATCAAGTGCAGAGTTACTGAGGAGTTACCGTGTAAGTACAGTACACTAATACCACAAGGGGAAACTTTAGCTGTAATTCAGCACGAGTCCTGCCAGTCATACAATAAATACATGGTATACACTAACACAGTCTCATCCCAAAAAGTCATATAACTGACGTTTTGGGACGTATTTTGACCATACGTCAATATCCGCCTTTTTAGGGCCCCCTTAAACGTCGGTAGATGGCGATCCCGGGCCGTCATACAACTGACGCTTTACCTTTAACGTCAGGTAGGTGACGGGTTAGGTTTAGGGTTAGGTTTAGGTATAGGGTAGAGTTAGGATCCCATAACCTCATCTACCGACGTTTAAGGGGGCCCTAAAAAGGCGAATATTGACGTATGGTCAAAAGACGTCCCAAAACGTCAGTTATATGACGTCTTGGGATGATAGGAATTATCATGATTTCAGTGGAGTTTCAGTGCCTTCCAAACTAGTAACTACAGTATTGAAGACTGTGTGGAAGTGGAAGAACGTGCGTAAATACATTATTGTTACAAAATGTAGTTACATAGTGCCTGTTACACATGTGTACTTGCTATAGTGAAAAAAGTGTTGTTACTAATGTCCTTTTACACATTTGTACTTACCCATACCTTTCAGTGTGTTATTACATTTGTGTAGTTACACAAATATTACAGCTGTAAATACTATGTACAAATGTGTACTTACACTGTACTTACATACTTAGTACATATCTAGTAACCATGTAAGTTCACAGGTATTAGGGCCACTTAATATAAAGTGGGACCAAAAAATTAAACATGCTAGTCTTTTTGTCGTGATGTCTTGAAGCATCGCAGACGCGACGTAGGTTGTCGCCCACTATGACACACTATACGAGATGACACGATCGAATCTTGCGTCCCGACGCCCGTTGTCGTTTACGAATCCCCACGACACCCTACGTCAAACGGATCGTGCCTAAATCGGGCTAAAATCGTGTAATCTGAACCAGGCATAAATCTTCTCCTCCCATAAATTTTGAGACTGAAACTCATACAAATGCATAATAACTGTGCCCACACCTATTCAGTACTAATTTTTTACTGTGTGTCTTTAGTAAATCCTGACAGAAGTTTTTTAAATTCCAAAACAGGGTTTGCTTTGTTAGTAAATCTGGATGTGATCAAGATGAAAATCCCTAATTATTTAATATTTTAAGAGACTTATTGATATTGACATACAGTCATTAAGATCTGCAGGGTTCTTCTCTATGATGTCATTTCCTGTTATTGATTTATTTCTGCATGGTGGTGCATCACATGACTTTGCTGATCACACCGCATGACTCGAATTTGAGTGTTGTAATTTATAAACATGTATTAAATAAACATGTTGTAATTAGTAACGAATATATGAAATTTCACAAATAAACATAATCAAGTCGAAAGGAAATAAGAATAAAACATGATCCCAAACAAACTGTACTTAACAAAAAAACAAAAAATTTTTTGACTTTATATGTTACAATGTGAAGTTATATTTTACAGTTGTGACTATTTCTCATAAGTCTCATAATAAATAAATCTCGCAATGTAACTTTATCTCACAGTGTAATCTTACAATTGTGAATTTATTTCTGAATTAAATCTGTCACAGTGTGACTTTGTTGTTGTAACTCATCATGTCAGTGACCCATATAACGGTTGCACACTTTTTTTTTTTGCATTTTATATAGCGATTTCATTGGAAAGGAGAAATGGAGCGTGCTTGTCTGTCAGCTGTGTTACGAACAGTTCTGGTCACCTACAGTATGATCGAGAATGTCACTGTTTAGTGTTCAGACTTTTAACGGCGGTAAAGTGAGTATTCAGAGTGAAAAGCATGTTTAAATAGAGTCTAGCTACACTCTAAAAAATGCTGGGTTGTTTTAACCCAACTTTGGGTCAAATATGGACTAACCCAGCCGTTGGGTTAAATTTTTACATTACATTTTTAACCCAACATTTCGGGTTTGTCCATATTTGACCCAAAATTGGGTTAAAACAACCCAGCATTTTTTAGAGTGTACTTAAATGGACACTGTACATGAGGACTAATGTCATAGGAACAATAATGGCGTGGGAACAGGATTGAGAGAGGTAAAGAGAGAGAGGCTGCCCCAGCTGCTCTTGAATTAGATCCTGTCTGGCCTGGATACTTAATGCCGATCATATGATTTAATGCTAGATTAAGCACATGCTTGACAGCTAAAATGCCCCCTCTCTTAGCTAAGAGTCACTCAGGGTTTATTGGCCTCAAACAACTCTTAATCTGCCCCCACTGCTGAATTATCACAAACGCATTTCACCAAAACACAATCCAGAGTGCTGCAGGAGATTTTTTTTTTTTTTTTTCACCCATTTGTGCTTTTGACCTTGGATCCATAAATGCAATGTTGCCAGTTCAGCCTGTAATGCGTATTAGGCAGGATCTAGGAATGACTTAAAAGCCATTAAATGGCTTCTCCGTGCCTGGCTTCAGTTTTCACAGTTTTAAAGAGTGCAAACAAGAAGCCTTTTTAGAGAAGCGTAAAACTAATCAGTACCCACCTCCCCTTATGTAGCACTGACTTGATTGCTACTATGCAGAGCAAACAATGTGTAATCGACCACAGGATCTAACAATGATGAGTCAACACACATCGTTATGCAATACAAGTGCCTGAGTCATGTGATGCTTCCACTTTTCAGATATAGCCCATAATCTATTAGAGCAAAACAACAGCTAATTTAGCATTTAGCACTGTTGTTCTAATTTATGGACGCCCATTTCCGCCTCAGTGTGAAAAAGAACAACGGTGATTGTGACTTAATTTTTCATAATTGTGAATCACAGGGCTTGTCATTAACACTCGCATAACGCAGTCACTCCTACTAGCCACTTTGGTTGAATTGTATATATAATATGTATACATTTTTCAATTGTAGTCTTTTAAAAAGGCATCTGAAATAATAAACTAAGTTCAATTGTCAAAAATATAGATTTGTCAATTATTACTGACATATCTGAAATGCTTCTGATACTCATTTTCCACAGATTAGATGCGCTTTCTCTCTCTCTCTCTCTCTCTCTCATCTCTCCGACAGCGAGTTGACACACAAACCCGTCTCCCCTCACTCGTTTCTTTTGATACGGATGAATATTATTGGTGTTACAGGGCTTGAATTTCAGCCTGGGATTGTGTGTATTGCACATATTTGACTCATTTCTGCAGATTTTGTGCTCACAACCAAAGTGCGCAAAGATAAAGCCTCTTAGTACTAAATGTTTCGCTGCTTATTGCGCATGAACAGTCAAATACATACCAAATAATATAAAAATGCAGGTCTTGGTGAGAATTCACATTAACAAAGTCAGTTATGTTTTAGGTGAACGTAAACAGTTGAGAAAGAAAACACGTGTGAAACAGTATGTCAGGTCTTAAAGTGACAGCAGCCTAACATACCTGATGCCAATTTATTAATCAAATTATTAAGATTTGTAAAAAAAAAAAAATGTATATATGACATTTTCCCCCATGTTATTGATGTCAAAATTGCGGCCAGTGAAAATCACAATGACTGTATCTAACTATTGTTGTAACAGAAGTCTCCATGTGACTTTATATCTATACAATTTCTCATATATAAATATTGAGGGCTTATCGTTGCATTTTTTTATGTAATGACAAAAACACCTCTTTGCTATAAAATATATCAACAACACCACCTACCTCTAGCAATAGCAGCTAGAAAATCAAAGATAGTCATTTTTTTTAATTTGTGATACTACCTATATATTTAACAACCACAATTAGTGGAAAATGGATTGACTTAATTACATGTATGTGTCTTCATTTTTTTTTCTGTCAATGATACAAACTCTCAGGCAGTGTTCTACTTCTGCACTAGCCAAGAACCTGCTGTCGAGATGAATGGCAATCCAAGTAGATAGCTACATCCAGGTTTTCCCGATCTTCTTCATTTTTACAGGAAGTAAACTGTGCTCATCAAAACATTTCATTGCGTTTTTAAATTCTAAGGCATAACTGCTAACATGAACTCACTTCTTGATTCCTTGTGGCGTGCGACCAAGTGTTCTGTTGCCAGTAACATTCGTTGTTGTGATGGAGCCCTACTGACGCTTTTGATACATCCAACGCACATGGCACCCTTTAGCGTCAATATGAAATGAAGATATATATGGGCCACCTAGTGGTCTAACCCTAACCCTACCTCAGACCTAAACCTACCCATAACCAAAGCGTGTTATATTGACGCTAAAGGGTGCCATGTGCGTTGGATGTATATGCATTGTCAAAAGCATCACAACAGTATATGACGCCCTAGGATGGGAATGTGTTGATACCGCATACTGAAATAAACAAATTTGCACTTTAAAGTTCGAATAGTGCCTTGGTGAACATGTGTTGTTAGTCAGACATGGCATTTTCAAGGAAGGGGAGTTAAAACTGTCACTTTGATAGAGATAGGAACAACAGAGGCAGCGAATTACTCATCGAGGTGAGAGGTGACTTCGTAGAACGGCAGAGAAGGGTTTCCGAATCTACATGAGTCCACACGAGTTTACTGGTGCATACAAAGGGCTTTAGTTCTGAGTTGGCAAACAAATGACATAAGGTATAATTTTCTCACTCTCAGCGTGCTTTGTTTTCATTTAACATCCAGATCTGTCGGGTCGCATCTGCTGTGATGATCACAAATCTAAAAAAAGGGGAAGAAAAAAAGCGTTGTGAACATTCATTTGGAATAATAATTTATTTTTAAATGCAATCACTGCCGCAGTGTTTATGTATGGCGGAGGAGTTGTTTGAAGTAATGTGTAAAATATGTTAATGAATGTAATTGTGATTTTATTCGCACATTCCTTAAACATAAACACATTTTATATGTAATAATGCAGCTAGTTTGTAGCTTATTATGCCATTTCCTGGGAACCACTCTAAATGAAACCTTGAGCACTTCATATAGATCTCTGAGCAGATAGTCTGTGCGTACCTGTTGAACAACAATTTACATGTGCCATTTTCCTTCATTAAGAAACAATCCAAAACCACTTCGGCATAAATTTAAGATATAAAGATATAAACTCGCAATTGCAAGAAAAAAAAAGTCAGAATTGCAATTGTTTATTTCTCGCAATTGCAAATTTGTATCTCAAAATTCTGACTTTTTAACACACAATTGTGACTTTATCACACAATTGTGTGTAATAAAGTCAGAATTGCGAGATATAAACATGCAATTCTGAGAAAAAAAGTTCTCTCGCAATTGCGAGTTTATATCTCACAATTCTGACTTTGTACACTGTAAAAAATGATTGTGATTTTAACGGTAAAAGACTGCTACGGTGCCAAACTGTTAATTGGTTAACAGAAAGTTTCCTTATACGGTAAATAACGGTGATAGATCTAATGGTACATTTAATGTAATTTTACTGGTTTGGGAATGAAAAAGAACAACTCATTGTATAATTTACAGTGAAAAAAACGTAAATTGACATTCCCACAATTCTCTGCGTGACACTTCACATTTGATGAATTTTTGTTGAAATAACTCTTTCTTCATAGTTTTCGTATTTTTTTCTAATCAGTTATGTACATTAGGGTTTTCAGTGTATTACAATGGTACAAAACAGATAATAAAACTAACAATATGTCTATAAATTAACATTATATCAGTAAAAACGGTTTATTACTGTAAATTAAGTCTGTAAAACCCAATAACCTTGCTACCATATTTTTGATGGTAGAGTTCTGGCAACCACTGAATTGTGAGGCAAAAAGATTCTGAGATGTAAACTCGCAGTTGTGAGAAAATAAGTCAGAATTGCGATTAAAAAGTCGTTTTTTTTTTTTTTTTTTGGTTTTTTTTCCTGTGGTGGAAATAAGTTTCCATACTTTACATTTTTCCCCAATTGTAAAATTAATGAAGCGATGTATTGTTCTTCTCACATATACATGTTTCTCAGTATGCTAGGTTCGTGTCTCCCATTCTCTTAATTCACAGTCACTACAATTGGATGGATGGTAATGAGTGGGTTGCTTGGTAACTACAATTTGTGTGGCATCTCCCAAAGAACACCTCACAGTCATTAAGTCATTTATTCTGAGCACAAACAGTTTGGATTCCCTGTTCTCGCCCTGGCTCTCTCTCTCTCTCTCTCCCTCTCTCTCTCACATAGCTCAAATGCTGCAGAGTGTGAGAGGCTGGTCATGTGACCGTTTTGGGCACACGCTGACTGAGAAGGGCCTGTGCATACAGTGACACGTCTGTGCGGGGGACTGATGGGAATGGCTAGAAGTACAGAAAAAACAAGAAAAAAAAAAACACAACTAGGTCTGCTGCAAGCTGTCAACATAATACATAGATAATAATTTAAAAATAAAACACATTAAATCACAATTAAGAAATATCATATGAGCTATAGTTAGGCTATTTATTTATCATAATTTATTTTGTATAATTATTTTGTGTATATTTGTATTTCATTCATTCATTCTATTAATATTATTAACATTATTTATTATTCAACCAGATACATGTGAATGATTTTAGACAAAAAAGAAGAAAAATCAAAATTGGAAAATCTCAATAATATATATATATATATATATTATTTGTTTGTTTATCGATCTATCTCACACTTTTACTCTCATTTGCGCTTTTAGAGGTAATACAACGTCAACAATTATATAATCTTCTGGTTTACATTTTGTAACTGAAATTAATGAGATTTTGGAATAAATTATTTACAGAGGCACTATTCCTGTTTTGAACTCGTCACTGTGTTGTGGGAAAAGCGAGCGTCTCTGTCAGATCTTCTGCAGTATTCAGCAGCAACGATGAATAATAATGTCCAGAGGAAGAACAATGTTTACTGCAGCTAAAGCAATAAAAATATATTTGTGTTACTGTATGAAACAATTGCTCACACAGTACACATGTCTATTACATTACAACACACTCTAAGAGGAGGTTTTATGAGTATGTGCAAAATACATTTTGTACACAGCCAATACTCCTTCACAATTTCCTTTTAAGATGGATAGTTGGCACGAGTCCTTGTATGTAGGAGGTGTTGAGTTTTCTAACACCACTTTGCTACTACAATCTTGCTGTTACTAGCTCTACCACACATGGAGACCATGCAATGAGTGTAAGGTTTTAGAAATGTTCTATTCCAAAAGTGTTTTGACCAATTTACTTGAAAGCACAATTGACTTGCTTTCAAACTTCAGCGGGTTTTTGCAGAACGTGCAATTTAAAGGGCACAACAAGGACAAAATTATTTGATTTGCACGCAGATTTTTTGCAACCAACACGCCGAGCAAAAGAAAAACAGATTTTTAGGACAAGTTGTTGTCAAAACGATCCCTGTTCACACGGATCTGCATTCTGCTGTCAAGCCAGTAGTTGGCGATGTCATTTCGTAAAGAAAAGGTTTTTGTTTTTATTCTTCATAATGGATACACTAAATAAAACAATATCAACACTTAAAATACATTATTTTCATTCTAAGATTACTTGAAACTCATTAAAATTTGTATATATAATTATAATAATATATATATAATTATGATAATAAAATCATAATTACACTTTATTTAGAGTATTTATTTATGGCGCAAAGCACATTTCCTAACATTAAGCCCACAATGTGTTTTAATATTATTATAAAAAAGGATTGCATGATCTCTGTATAAAATGAGTCTTTAAATGCAATACATTTAAAGTGTATACTTACAATTTCCACTTTGGCACAATCAGGTATAAGTATATTTTTAGTTTTAAACTGCATTTAGTAGAAAAATTAGTTGTTCCAATTTAGCAGACTTTAAGAGTATACCAAAAGTACAATTGAAAGGTATTTTTATTAAAGGATTAGTTCACTTTTGAAAAAACTTTTGCTGATAATTTACTCACCCCTATGTCATCCAAGATGTCAATTTCTTTTCGACTGAGGAAAGAAAGACATGAAGGTTTTTGATGAAAACATTCCAGGATTTTTCTCCATATAATGGACTTCAATGGCAACCAGACGGTCCAAGGTCCAAAAGACAGTTAATAACAGTTTCAGATGCAGCTTCAAATGTCTTTAAACGACACCAGACGATGAATAAGGGTCTTATCATGCTAAACGATCGGTTATTTCAAAACTTATTCCAAAAATGTAACTTTTCTAAGGACAAATGCTAGCCTTGCTCTATTCTGTGAGGCGCGTTTGCAACGTCATGTAATGCGTAATTACGTTCAAAAGGTCACGGGCGACGTAGCCGTAAGTACAGAGTCAGTGTTTACAAGTTGAACGCATAGGTTGAACGTGCAAACTAACTCAAACGCCGTTTACCAAAAAAAAGGAATTAAAAGGTTAAACAACGATATCGGACGATTTTGATTCTGTACTTTCGACTACGTCGCCCGTGACCTTTTGAACGTATTTACGTATTTACGCGCCTCACAGAATAGAGCAAGGCTAGCATTTGTCCTTAGAAAAGTAACGTTTTTGGAATAAGTTTTGAAATAACCGATCGTTTCGCATGATAAGACCCTTATTCATCGTCTGGTGTCGTTTAAAGACATTTGAAGCTGCATCTGAAACAGTTATTAACTGTCTTTTGGACCTTGGACTGTCTGGTTCCCATTGAATATGGAGAAAATCCTGGAATGTTTTCATCAAAAACCTTAATTTCTTTTCGACTGAGGAAAGAAAGACGTATTACGGGATGTTACCAACGCGCCTCACAGAATAGAGCAAGGCTAGCATTTGTCCTTAGAAAAGTAACGTTTTTGGATGACATCTTGGATGACATGGGGGTGAGTAAATTATCAGCAAAAGTTTTTTCAAAAGTGAACTAATCCTTTAAGTATACATAAATATGTACTGTAAATGTTTAGCACAAAATTCATGTATTTCAAATACATTTTAGTATATTTTTCACTAGGGTACTCACTCTTCCTTCTCATGTTCTTCAATCTAAAAAACATTCACAATGGTGAATAAATGTTTTATTGTTTGTCGTATACATCACGTGGGAGTCAAAGCATCTTGAGTGTTTGTCCCTTTCAAACTTTCCAGAGTTTCTAACCGTTTCGCCGTCACACCGCTATATTGTTGTCAGGGTTTCATTTCAAAGGTTCCAGTGGGTTTGGCTGTTTCCAATGGCTGATCAAAGGGTTAGGGTTGTTGTGACAAGAACGTGACAGCTCCTGGATCACAGGCCCTCAAGACCCGGATTCCCTCAATACCACAGCAATCACAAGTTGCCACTGCCACTGGAATGTCTGACACCATCTGATGTATGACATCTTATCAAGGGGGTGAGAAAGACAAGCCAAATGTCTGCTGTAACATCTCTCCTCTTGCTTTCCGCTGCTCATCCTCACGCTTCCTCAACGGAAGCCGACTGTGACCCACCGTACCTTGTGAAGCTTCCACATGTCTGTCTTTTCTTGAAAACCACCAGCAAACAGATTCCCTCCTGAGGTGTGATGCTCCACAAAGATCCACCTTTTATTGTATACTTTATTAAACACAGACAATATATTGTTTGTGAAGTTTCGCCGTATGTATGCCAGTCTCGTTGCATCAAAGCGTCTAACCTCGGATGATTTAGCACTGGAAACAGTGACAGCTGCTCTGGATTTTTGGGTGGAGATGGTGAAATTACAGATGAGGAGAAAACAACACGTCTCACTGAGAACAAAGAGGAACACATAGAGATTTGCCTCTGCTTAATACTTCCCAGTTTCAAGGCGCACATCATCGTGCATAATGCAGCGGAAGAGACTCCCCGCAGTGGGCAACTGCTGAAGCGCTGGAAGTGGGGGGTATGCAGAGAGGAAAAGAGCCCCACTGACTGGTTATCTGGTGTGTTATGTTGGGCTTAACGGATGAAAGATGGCTTCTGTTGAACAAGATACAGAGAAGTGCTTGCTGCGTGGACCAATGTAGTTCATTACTGATCGAGACTAGAGAAACTTCTTCTTGTAATCGCTTGACAGCACAAGCAATGTGAACTACACCTTTAATGTGTTTTTGTATTAATATGGATAAATGACTTCTTTTTATAAATGAAACGATCCTCTAAATAAGAAACTAAAACTGCGAGTAGGTGGCGGTAAATGTCTAAACGAGTAAGCCTCTGGCTGCATCTGAAATCGCATACTCTCTCGAGTAGGTACTTATTTTAAATAAGTAATAACTTCACGACCGCTAAAAAAGTGCGTTCTATATATAATGAATGTAATCTAGACGTACTATATTTACCATGTTGTCATTATCATGTGACCTCCAAGTGTCAAGTTACGTCACTTCACTTCCATTCACAAATCTTCCCTGTGTCCATCGTCCAAAGCAACACATTCTCATCCCAAAAAGTCATATAACTGACGTCTTGGGACGTATTTTGACCATACGTCAATATCCGCCTTTTTAGGGCCCCCTTAAACGTCGGTAGATGGCGATCCCGGGCCGTCATACAACTGACGCTTTACCTTTAACGTCAGTTAGGTTTAGGGTTAGGTTTAGGTCTGGGGTAGAGTTAGGATCCCATAACCTCATCTACCGACGTTTAAGGGGGCCCTAAAAAGGCGAATATTGACGTATGGTCAAAAGACGTCCCAAAACGTCAGTTATATGACTTTTTGGGATGAGACTGCGTTGTCCAAAGCCTTAAGTCATTCGGGAGCTTTATGGGTACTTGTCACATACTGTTTTTCACCTTCTATATAGTAGGAAGTATGTAATTTTGAATGCAGCCATTGAGTCATTCATTAGTTTGAATCGTTCAAACGGCTAATTGATTCAGGAATTAAGTAAACGGCTCTTTTTATAAATGGGCCATTGTATTATTGGTTCACCCGATTGATTCAATCAAAACAGATTCATTCAGAAACACAACAGACTCACAACACTTCTGCTCTTGCTTTATACGTTATATTTTTGATGGAAAAATTGAGCAAAAGCGGACAATACGTATTGTGTCTAAAATATGACAATATTAAAGGGTTAGTTCACCCAAAAATGAAAATTAAGTCATTAATTACTCACCCCCATGCTGTACCAACCCCGTAAGACCTTCGTTCGTCTTCGGAACACAAATGAAGATATTTTTGATTAAATTTGAGAGCTGTATAACTACCACATTGGCTCCTAAGGGACTGCCTCTTGACGGCCCAGAAAGTCAATGAAGAAAATGTTTAAATATCCCAAGTGACTACCGTGGCTCAACTATATGTTTATCAAGCGACGCGAATACTTTTTGTGCGAAAAAACAAACAAAAATAACGAGTTTATTCGACTATTTCTTTTCTTCCTTGTAGGCCAGAAACGAGATTTCCTTAGATTTCCACGACGCATGCGCGAGAATTGCAATCTGAAGTAGTGTAAGCAGATTGCAATTCTCGCGCATGCGTCGTGGAAATCTAAGGAAATCTCGTTTCTGGCCTACAAGGAAGAAAAGAAATAGTCGAATAAACTCGTTATTTTTGTTTGTTTTTTCGCACAAAAAGTATTCGCATCGCTTGATGAAGCCAATGTGGTAGTTATACAGCTCTCAAATTTAATCAAAAATATCTTCATTTGTGTTCCGAAGACGAACGAAGGTCTTACAGGGTTGGTACAGCATGGGGGTGAGTAATTAATGACTTAATTTTCATTTTTGGGTGAACTAACCCTTTAAGTCTTTATTTATTAAACTGTTGTATAATATCACATTTGTACGGAGCCCCTAAGGGACTTGCATGGGAGAAAAAAACTTTTTTTTTTCCGAATCTTTTGCATTCTCTCGCAAAACTTAGCGTTCTCTTCAGAATTTTGTCCACCACCGTGTCCCTTTAGGGGCTCCGTACAGTTGCACTCGTGCAAGTTGGGACAAAAACAACATTCGTGTGATATTGCGATCGTTATCGTCACCAATCAACTGTTTAAAATGTAAGATGACCTTCATAGGTCTGGAGCGGCTCAGGTGCGTTAAATGCGTTGATTTTAACGTGTTACTTTTTATTAACTCTATTGATTAAATTAACGTACCTGTATTAAATCGACAGCCCCAATATATACAGTATAGTATATGTTTCAATTTTATTTTCAGAATGTGTTTATATGTGTTATTTAATCCATTTGCATTGAGGTTTGGTGTTTAGAAACACTCCTCAAATTGGACATTATTCATGTAAAGAGACCCAGATACACTGAAAAGACTATTTTGTTCACCTGAAAGACACAAATCTCAGAACAGATCAGCTCAGACATTTTATGTTTTTCTCTTTGCGATCAATATTTCACGTTTTAAACAACCAGAGTTTACGGCTAAAATGGCTTCTTCGTTCTTCAATAGCAAGTTTTTTTTCTGTCTACACTGTATACAGCGGTTTCCATTGATATGAATCATTCAGTATATTCCTAAAGCACCTTGTCCCAGAGGGCCATCTATGCAAGGCCAGGAACAGGACAAGAATCACACTCAGTTAAAGCCCTTGTGATGGCAGTAAGGGCGAGATGTGGGCGGCATTTCCCCAGAGATCCGCTACCCAATGCAAAAACAAAAAACAAAAAAACACTCTAGCTATACTAGGCCTTTAAATTGATAGAAAAGCATTTTCTCTTTGTTTCTCATTGTTTGGACTCTCTTTGTGCGAGCCAGTAAATTGGTAATTAGCGTGATTTGTTTAAAAGCGTAATTGACTTGCTTTCAAGCTCCATCAGTGTTTTTCGTTGAAAGGTTTTTTTCCTCCACAATGTGAGAGGCCCTTATTGCCCTCATAAGGGCACAACAATGACAAAATACCCATTTAGGAAGTTTCCCAGAGGGTAACAACTGCGAATGTGTGCTTTTCATGCCTTCTCTCATTGGAGATTCTCATCTAAGCGTCATCCCGCACCTTTCGCAGTTACATAATTACACCCAGAGGCCATTCTGTACATCACGTCTAACCTAGTGTCCTTGGGATTCGCTCCATTTTCCCTGATGTTCCTCTGAATCTGTGCAACTTGCCAATGACACCTGTGTCAGTCTTTAAGAAGCTGCATTGACTGCTCCCAACATGTAAATGTGATGAAAGATATACCGTTCCAACCAATCTTGCTTCACCTTTGTCTCCTTCTGTCTGAATATTAACAAGAACACATGTCAGTTTAGTACATTAACGCCCCGTGGGTAATTTCCTGTTGTTTTACAAGGACGTACAGGGTCAGTTACTGTTAAATGCTAACCGGTAATCTTCCCCTAGAGGATCTGAGATGATTCACTGATGATTTATTGTGTAGAATAGAGTCTTGAATATGACAGAAATGATTAGCTTAAAGAGATAGTTCATCCCAAAAAGCTCTCATTTTCTCATCCTGTCATTCCGAAAAAGGATGACTTTCTTTCTTATGTGGAGCACAAACTGAGAAATGTTGAAGAATGTGCTGGATGCTCTTTTCCATGCAATTACAATTAATGGGGCCTGCTTATGTCTTCTGAAGACATACGAGTAAAGTGTGAGTGCTGATGCAGTTTTGACACAAATGTTCAACATTTACTGTACATTCACCAGGATGCAAAACCTTTCAAAATATACTACATTTGAAAGCATACATGAACTAGACCCATTCGCACTAGAAAGTTTTGTCCTTGTCAAGTGTCTGTGCAATTTCTCTCTAGACATTATTACAGATAAAAGTTGTTTTTATTATATTTTTATTATTATTTTTTGTTGTTGTTGTTTTTATTATAATGTTTTTATTCCGGCGCTTGCACAGACCAAAGCGTCCACCCCCCCAGATCACTAGGACTTGGATGTGGCTGTGGTTACAAGTAGGGCTGGGGTAAACGATTATTAACTAAACGATTAGTTGGGCGATTATTTTATCGATTAGTCGACTAATCTAATGACTAATTGGACGACTAATATAAAGAATATTTTTTCTGCTGCTCAATTAATAAAAAAACAATATCTCAAATAAATACTAGCATACGGAATCAAGATACTATAAGCTGGCTAACGTTAGTCTAATGTTATGTATTTGAACACCATCATAAATATACAACCGCCAAAACCGTGTTATTAAAATATTTTTTACAAACATTTTTTATCATAGAGAATGTTTAAATATTAATATCAGCTGAGGAGGGAGTCGGAGGCGGAGTTCACCAACTGATCAGAGCGCGTGCTGACTGCTGACACGGAGTAAAGCCTTGTTTATACTCGACACGTCCGCACGAGCGCGAATGTGCGCACGGCAAAAATGACCCGTTAGGTGCGCAAGACCAGGAAGACTGTGGCTGGCTGTGTGTACGCCTTTTTTTGTCACAGCGCGCCCGGCGCCGCGTCCGGGTACCGCTTCAAGCCGAATCTGCCCGAGCTTGTAAGTCTCACCACACCGGCACCCAGTTTGCGCGTCTAAATTGCGAAGTTTTTTTTCTTAAGTGTTTGTTTACTGTGTGTGATTCATTTAATGGATAGCACATTCACTTCTAGTTGTTTTCGTCCTCCATTCTGCAATGTTTCGGTCTCCCACGTGTGTGTGGCAAGCTGTACCGCCGGGAACATGCAAAAAATAAATAAATAAAGAAGTGTCGACGCGCCGCTACAGCACTAGTTACAAGAGGTAAAAACAATATAAATACAGTTCATTTTCTCACACAAACCGCTCGTTTCGTGTCTTAAGCCATCAATGTGTACTTACATTTACGAGTCATTAAATCATGTTTAATTTGGACTTGTGCATGCTCTTGAGGTGGACCCCAAATACCTCCGTTATATGACTGACAGACAAGAACGGTTTGACCTAAAAATATCAAAATATAAACTACTGCGGAAACAAAGACACCTACATCTTGGATGTCCTTGAGGTAAACTAAAACATATCAAAAATTAAGTTAACAAAGTGAACTATCCCCCGTTTAACCCCCTCACATTAGCATGATGCGTCTCCAGTCTTAATCATGTGATCTACCATGGTCAGTTATGTCGCTTCGCTGTCATTCACAAATCCTCTCACATGGCCTCATGGGATAGTAAAGTGTCCATCGTATGCACACTTCAGAATCTCGCCAGAAGTAGTAGGTCATTTTTTTTGCCTACTCTTTTAAAAGCACTGTGCATTCGGACATACCCCCCATACTGTTTTTCGCCTACTAGTAGAGAAATATGTGATTTCGGATGTAGCCATTGTCACTTCCATTTCTGTTTTGACTAAAACAACAGCTCCGACCAGCATTGCTACCTTGT
This sequence comes from Pimephales promelas, assembly GCF_988280905.1. Classification (NCBI taxonomy): domain Eukaryota; kingdom Metazoa; phylum Chordata; class Actinopteri; order Cypriniformes; family Leuciscidae; genus Pimephales; species Pimephales promelas. Next base: position 27,621,643 of record NC_142784.1, read on the forward strand.
GGACAAACTAATTTATGCAAAAAATAAAATAAATATATTTCTATAATAATCAAGGCACACCTGCAAATTCGTACATAATAATACGGGCTACTTGTGTACAGTATGCATACTATGCTGATAATGAAATTGACATCACACACAGTAAGCGTTTGGGCTTTGGGCGTAAAGTCTATTTAGTTTGTTTCACAACCAACTTCTTAATTTTATTGTGAAGTTTCTTCCACAAATACTGTATTACTTCAGTAGATGCTGCTCTCATTTGAATATGTTGCTTGAGATAAAGAGACTGGATGCTGGTGGCATTGAAAGTGCCGTAGAAAGCAGAAAGGAGAATCATGGGACTGTTGCACGGGAACATGTGAAGAGGCTTCTAGCCCGCCGGCACACATCTGTCAGGGTTGCTTTTTCCTCCGCTTCATCACTTCCTCCTCATCTTCCTCGAATGTAATGTCGAATAATGAACCCGTTAACCTTTTTATAGCAAAAACCAACCTACGAGCTTGTTTTCACCTCATGTTTTGAGTGCGAAAATACAAAAATTGGTTATGTAGGCTTCAGTGTCCTTGAAAAGCAGCTTGTGAGTCTTTACTAAAGGCGCTGTGTTTCAAAAGGTCTCTCTTCATGATTGGATAATCCTACTGAGAATGAAAAAATATTTGTTGGATGTGAATAACTGGTATATCTCGATTTGCGGAGGCGTTTTTTCTTTCTTTCTTTTTCTTTTTTTTCTTTTTGAGTTCAGGAATCTTCTTTAATCAGTGCAGCTAAACCCCAAATCTCTTGTCACGAAGCATTGAAGTCATTTTATGAGACCGGTTAAGACACATTTTGAGAAGCAAGGCAATCTGGAGCACTTGCGTATGTGTGCGTGCTAGGGAAAAAGAATCGGGATAACAAAAAGACTAAGAGATCATGAAATATATAGGATCTGGTGGCTCATGGTCTACACAAAACCGGTAGGCAGCACAATTCAATTGCATAATCTTTTTGTGCTTTGGGTATGTTTTGTAGCCTACTTAAAAGGGGAAATTTGGTCAGCGTTACTCATCAGATGATGCACAAGAAAAGATAGTTTCTTTATCGAGACATCTTTAATGCACACTCAACTAAACATTTCTAAAAAGGTCATTGAAATTGGTGACAGTAAATGATGGAAAAGTGGGAGTGTAGTAGAGCATTATGTGCAGTTACTTTGCAAAATTGTCAAAGCTAATTTCTGATGCATTAAAACAGACAGGGAAATTAGTATTAAAATTGCCCTTCAATGGGGAGACAAGAACAAACATCACAAAATAATTAACCACTTAGAGAAAAACAGGACTTTTAATTTAATGCCTCCTAAATAAGTCATGCTCTTTGCTGCTGTCAAACATTCACACTCTCAAGAGATCTTTTACAGAATCTATTAATTTTGAGAATTTACACTCACCTATAGGAACACCTCTTCAATTTGTCATTAATGCAATTATCTAATCAACCCATCACATGGCAGTTGCTTCAATGCGTTTAGGGGTGTGGTCCTGGTCAAGATAAACTCCAAACTGAATGTCAGAATGGGAAAGAAAAGTGATTTAAGCAATTTTGAGCGTGGCATGGTTGTTGGAGCCAGACGGGCTATACTGAGTATTTCACAATCTGCTCAGTTACTGGGATTTTCACGCACAACCATTTCTAGGGTTTACAAAGAATGGGGTGAAAAGGGAAAAACATCCAGTATGCTGATGCTAGAGGTCAGAGGAGAATGGAGGATGGATAGAAGAGCAACTTTGACTGAAATAATCACATGTTACAACCGAGGTATGCAGAAAAGCATTTGTGAAGCCACAACATGCACAACCTTGAGGCGGATGGGCTACAATAGCAGAAGACCCCACCGGGTACCACTCATCTTCATTACAAATAGGAAAAAGAGGCTACAATTGGCAAGAACTCACCAAAATTGGACAGTTGAAGACTGGAAAAATGTTGCCTGGTCTGATGAGTCTCGATTTCTGTTGAGACAGTCAGAATTTGGTGTAAACAGAATGAGATGTTACCATGTTACCACTGTTCAGGCTGGTGGTGGTGGTGTAATGGTGTGGGGGATGTTTTCTTGGCACACTTTTGGCCCCTTAGTGCCAATCGGGCATCGTTTAAATACCACAGCCTACCTGAGCATTGTTTCTGACAATGTCCACAAATCTCCATCAACTGCAAGATGCTATCCTATCAATATGGGCCAACATTTCTAAATAATGCTTTCATCACCTTGTTGACTCAATGCCACGTATAATTAAGGCAGTTTTGAAGGCCAAAGAGGGTCAAACACAGTTTAGTTTTGATTTGTATATGTATATTTAATGCTCTTCTGCAGAAAAAAAAACATCCTGAGGCATCTGTTTACTCCTACTTCAAACATTTTGCTGATCATTTCATAAGATACGACAGGTAAATCACAGGCTCCGAAAACAGCATCCCTAAATTTGTCTCTGCCCGAGTCGGGTCTGTCATTTCTGATGATGAACTCAATTAAATCTTCACCTTTGACAGGAAAACTGAGAGAACAGCCTGAAATTTTGAAATTAAAATGAGTATTTGGTTTAGTTAGTTATTGTTATGTGAGCATCAGTGTGTATACAGTAAAGTTTAAAAAATGTGTGTATATATTTTGTATTATTGTTTAATGTGTGCAAATGCAATATTATAAATATGAAAAAAAAAATGCTTTTGTATGTAACGTTGAGTGCTAGCACCGATTCATCTGTCTATTTAAATTCCTCTATATGTTCTAGTGCATATGGGATCCAGTAGAATCAGTGACACATCTTCACAGTTCTAGGTAAGGCAGAGCTTAAAGCAGGCAGTAGCACAAAACTGACTGCAACAGGCTAAAAATAGCGCCTGAAGACTGCAGAAACTGTTATAAAGGGCAAACAGAGAAAAGGCAATTGCAGGGTGATGAGATATGTGATGTAAACTTTGTGGTGTTGAATTCCCATTGGGGTTTGGAGTCATTCAGGGGAGATTAGGACGTTTTACCACTGTTGCTTCATTCCCCAAGCATTCAGGAAAAACTGTTTACCCTTCTATCTGAACGGAAGCAAGGTTTTTGTTATATACATGAAATTTAAACAAATAATAATAATAATAATTAAAATGAAAAAGTTTTATAAAAAGGAAAAATTATAATTTTTTTTTGCAGGACTGGTCCTCGAATCTGATTGGCTGTGAGGTCCCCCAATGCAATTTCTAGAATTCAACACCACAAAGTTTACATCCGTCTTTCGGTTCCTGTGCCAATAACATTGTTATTTCTCATATTTCTCATTGTACAAATAACATTGGTATTTCTCATTTATTTCTTGTGGTGTCGAACTGTTGAATAAACGCAATCACCCTCGAAGTCATGCTATATGACTCTCAGCTAGGCTGCTATCGGCCAAATCACAGCCTTGCTGATATAGAGCCATATCACACTCCTACTCTTGTGATATTGCTTATATATATACTGTATATGTGTGTGTGTGTTTATTTATTTATTCTCAATTCATTAGATGTTAAAGCTGGGATAATCAAATAGGTATTTGGGTTAATGAAGGTTTAGGGAAGGTTTCCTCTATCTGCAGGCTGAAACTGTGGGGGGTTGTTAAGAACACCATGGCTAAGTGGTGTCTTGGGTACTCCGGCTATGAAGAGTATTAGGTTAGAGTAAAGAGTTTTAACACAGCACAGCAAACATGAAGATGCCCTAGTGAAAGCAAAGGCAAAATCCATTAAGTTAAAAGTAAGTTGGCACCAAAGTCATTTTCCTCTGTGGGGAATAAGCCTCAGCTGAGTTAAATTGCTTTGCGCTGCCACCTTCATCCCTAATGCTGAGCCAGATATTGGCATGGTATTGATATCATGTCTCTTTGTAGATTTTAGTTCAAAAGCATGCTGTGGAGAGGGGCTATAATCTTCCTATTTGGTCTCAACTGTCAAAGATTCAATGTGAGTTGAAAGATTCAGGAAGAGACACGTTTGACCACGTGAAAGGGATGATGCATGTATTCAGAGTTAAAAGATAAACCAGTAGAGATTGTCTGCTGGTTAAAAATAATATTCGGTGGTGTAAGCTGGTCCGAGTTAAGACGTAATATTAAATCATAATTTTGTTTTTTAAAACCAGTTGAAAAGTTAACACATGAAGTTTTGGTTACCTAATAAATAATTGATCGTGTAGTCAAAAACTCATGTGTAACAGTATATTGAATCCGTGCATTTTATCTCAATGTGTCACTAATGTTAATCAACGAACAAAATAAAAATAAAATCACTCACTGCTCTTGACTGAATAACTTTTGTAACTTCAATTGCAATCTGTTTTCAAATTGGGTAACACTTTACTTGAAGGGGTGTGCATAAGCCTAACATGACACCTTCATAATCATGACGTGACATGCATTTCCTAATCTTAAATGCATCACTCTCTTCCCTTGACAGTATTAACAGTTTAAATCAATTCAAATGGCTTTATTTTAAATAAAAAGTAGTCCGTTTTTCTCGTGCATTGGTAGCCTGAAGCTGAGATTGCTTTTCCGACGTGCCTCGGATCACATTCCCCCTCTTTCTCTCTATTACAGCGATGTTGAAATATTGAAATAAGTTAGCAACAAGATCCTGTGCGGCAAAGCCTCAGGAATTGTTATGTGCATGTGTTTCATGTCTTTCGGTTTCTCTTACTCCCTGTATATGCTTCTCCTCATTGGGAAAACACTAAAGCTGAGAATGAGGTTAGACTGGTTTATAGTAGATCCAGGACTCCTCGGAGAGATATTTTACTCCCCTCTCTGTCTGCTTCAATCTTTCCTCGCCAATGAAAAAAGTGTGATTATTTATGTGGCAAGTTGCTGAGGGGATACATTTATAGTTCAAGCTGTATTCGCTATCGCAGCCGGCACAACATGTTGAGATTACCGTTTTGGTTTTCTCATTGAACACTGAGCAAGAGCAACATGTTATTTCCATCAGTGGGTCAATGACAGATCAAAATGTACATGACAAAGAAAATGAAAATGGGTTTGGTTTTGAAAAAAAACTGTTTCCACATTGGTTATACTAAATATAACCAATGTGAACAAGTCTTAGTTAATGTTCATTTCAATATTTGCTAATACAACTAATTTTGATTGTAAAATCAAAAGTTGTATCCATTAAAGGAGTAGTTCACTTAAAAAAAAAAAAAAAAAACAACTTTTGCTGATAATTTACTCACACCCAAGATATCCAAGTCTTTCTTTCTTCAGTTGAAAAGAAATTAAGGTTTTTGATGAAAACATTCCAGGATTTTCTCCATATCATGGACTTCAATGGGAACCAAATGGTTCAAGGTCCAAAAGACAGTTTCAGTGCAAATCGCAAACTTTTCAAAGGGTTTTAAACGATTCCAGACGATGAATAAGGGTCTTATCAAGCGAAACGATCGCTCATTTATATTAAAAAAAAGTTTCATAAGCTCAAATGGTCACCTTGCTCTGTTCTGTGATGTGAGTTTGTCACTCTCCTGTTCGAACTCGTTTATCAAAATGAACAAATCTTTTTTTTCGTGTATTTGGTTCATTCAACGAACGAAATGAAGGAATTGACTCGGGAAAAGATTCGTTCATTTTAGGAGTGCATTATATGGAGAAAAATCCTGGAATGTTTTCATCAAAAACCTTACTAAACACAAACTAACAGTTTTAATTTTATTAACTAGGGTTAACCAAGATTAATAACTACTGTAACAAATGAAGAGTTCAGATGCAAAAGCCTCTAAATGCCATTTGAAATTTTCTTCTTTAATGATGATTTTTATCAAACTTGTATATTTAAGTTCAGTAATTTCACTGAAATAACAATTAATAGGTAATTATCATTGCCATTTAAGTGAAATTACTGAACTTAAATATACAAGTTTGATAAAAATCATCATTAAAGAAGAAAATTTCAAATGGCATTTAGAGGCTTTTGCATCTGAACTCTTCAAATGTAGATATTGCTCAGTGTTAGTTAACGTTTGTTCATGCATTAACTAAAGGTCACTAATGGAACCTTATGTTATAGTCTTACATTTTAATGAGTGATTCAATTTAATGACTCTAAACATGTCATGTGGTGTAACCATCAAGTAAAAAAAAAATTATAACATATTTTCCATGAACTTTTAATACATAAGTGTACTGTACACATCATTATTTTCAAGAAAGTGTATCTGTCTTGCCTGTGTGTGTGTGTGCACATGCAGAATAGAAAATAACACTAACATGTAATTTTATTCTTTTATTTATGCATCATCCAGGTCTTTTCTTTCTCCTCTATGTTAAAGGGACAGTATATGTGTTAGGATCAACATGTGATTAAATGATGACCGCATTTTCTTTCCCTTTAATAAATGTACTGTATATGGGAGGTGAATGCTTGAAAAATTAGATGAGGCTAAATATCCAAGTATCATGTAGAACACTTGTTTTATGATGCATAAGAGTTGAAGCTGACAAGTCATTTAAAATGGAGTGGGTTTAATTTTTTAGCACTCTCCAGGCTGGATCACATCCGTCAGAGAAGTGTACGCGGAAGGAGAGGTCTATTTTCTTTTTCATCTGACTTGAAGGTCACCTTTCTGGTGACCTTTAATATTCTCCCCGAGTGACAAAAGCACACCTCTTTTGCCCTCAGAGTTCATTCGTGTTTGTGGAACTCTCTGGCTATGAAATCTTCTGAATGCTATTCCCGCTAACGTTTCATCTTTCAGAAGTGTCATGTAAAATGAGACATGGGCCAGATGCTGGGAATGTTCAGAAGCCTTCTTGAAGTCTATCCTCTATAAAAATGTTGTCAGTTGAAAAAGAAAATGCTTAATTTGGTGTGTGTAACATTAAGTTAACTTCTTCTGGAAGATGTGCTGTAGTTGTGAAAGTGTTTCCTAACTCTTTCCCTGCCATTAACAGACTTTTCCGTCATTTATGACACAACGCTTCCCAGCCATAGACAGAATTTACCAATTACAGTTGAGGTAATAATATATAATTATCTATAATATATGCATCTTCTGAAAAGGTACTGAATCTCCTGCAAAACACAGGCGAAGTAGAAGCATAAAAAGCACAAAAGCTTTTTGTTCAATATGTAGTTTTTTTAATGAAACGAATCCACATTCAAATGTGTTGTTAAAAAAAGAAAGTATGAAGCTAGAATAAAAGTTTTTTTTGTTTTTTTTTTGCTGCAAGATGAGGCTCTGCTCTTTCTCTTGATATATTGTATGTTCAGATATTAAAACAAATAAAAAATATAATAATCTGGGGGCCATGAAAGTTTAATGAAAACGATCAGTTAAAACTCTAAAGTACATTTGTATGCCCTTTAGTTCATTAATATTATATTCTCTGCAGCCATTAAAACAACACTTGAACGATTTGAAGGACAAGTGCACGTTCAATCAACACAGCACTTCTTTTTCTCCTTAGAGGTTTAATAAGTCAAAAAATATGATTAATTGTGACTAGATCAACTTAAACGACATGAGGTTACAATAACGCAAGTCATTTTAAAGGGACACTCCTCCCATTTGCATTAAGCTTTCCATTGTTAGAAACCCAGTTATACTACTGAATGGTCATGCAACACTTTCTCATTTTCCCCTGAGATGAGAGAAATCCGCTATTTACCTTTTTCACTTCCTCCTACAATAACGCAAAAATCGTCATTTTATGTCATTGTAAGAGAAGGGGATTTCTGTAAAGACTACAAGCACTAGATCCCACCCTTTCAAACCCACCCATAGGGGGTTGGGCCTAATGCGCTAACAGACCTATCACAGATCAGTGCCAGTGCGTTTGATTTCACCAGCAGAAACTTTTTGAAAATATGAACGAAGGTACTGAATAGGACTGGGATTACACATAGTGTCAGCCATCTTTTTTGGAAGCTAAGCTAGCAGGCTCTTGTTCTGTGGAGAAAGCCGAGTAGTAACTTTAGGGGTTACCGTCCTCTTTTTCCCGGACGTGTCCGGCCGTCAATGTCCGGGATTCAGCTTTTGCTTTCTGCAGTCGCCATTCATTGTTTACATGCACAGCTTTTGTTTCAATCTAACTGAATTCATTCTGATTGGTGAATCTGAATATAGTGTTTACACGAACGCCAAACAAGTGATCGGTTGATGTGCGTTTTAACATTGCAAAGAAAATTCCCGCTCCTCCGTGAGATACGAGACCAGTAACTTACGTCTCACAGGTGTCGCTCATCGGTAATCACGTCACTGGCCTCGCGTCGTTCTTAGGGGTGGTTAATCTGTCTGATTTCCCGATTCGATTCGATTCCGATTATTGAAGTCCCGATTCGATTACAGTCGATTTTCGATTATTAACGATTCTCGATTACCGATTATTGATTTTCCATTTCACAACAGTAAACGAAAATACACTAGATCAACATATGATTATATTAGCAGCAGCAACATTTTGGTATTAATTGCACTTTTTATTTGTTTGATATTCATTGAAAATATAATGATGGTTAGTGGGGACATGCAAACATGCTTGTTATCTAGTACTTAGGCAACTCATTATCTTTACATTTATTAACTTTAAACATTTTTTCAAAAGCAATTTTGTTGCATTATAATGCAAATGCACCTGGTTCTATTAATTGACCGCATTAAAATGTATTTTGTGATTTCCTTCAATTGAAAATATTTGAAGCAAGTTTGGGGGACTTGAAGGGCACCCGATTCAGAGAAACACCTAGAAATTCAAAAGAACAGCATTTATCTGAAATAGAAAGCTTTTGTAACATTAAACAATACCGTTCAAATGTTTGGAGTCGGTAAGAATTTTTATTAAATTTTTTGGGCAAAAGAAAAAAGAAATCTATACTTTTATTCATCAAGGATAAATTAAGTTGATCAAAAGTTAAAGTTCAAGACATTTATAATGTTACAAATCGATTATCTGAATCTTTTGTGTGTGACTATAAATAATTTGCTTTAAAAGTAAAAATTAATGACCCATAAAGAATTAATGCACAATATATTTTATTAACATTACAAAGAACGACCAGGAAAATAAATGTGTGCTTGAACTAGGAGCATACTTGTAGTAAATAAATAATATAACGACTGGTACAGCCGAGTGTTTTTCCTCCTCTGGCTGGAAAGGTGTCATATGGCTTATCATATTTGTCGTGTTTCCGTCGTTGGTTTTATTCCACAAAGCGTACAACTAGTGCGGCTCTTGTCCAGCTCGTTTCCCCCTTCAACTTCAGAAGCCAAAATATTTCCACACGTCAGCTTTTAACCTAACAAGGAAAGTGTTTGGATCTCGCGTTCCATCTCATCTCTGTTATGTGCACGCCACAGACGGTCCCCCCACTGCACTTCCGCGCTTCAGAGTTCCGTCTTTCGCGTTCCGTCAATATTACGTTATTATAAATACATATAAAATTTTTTTTTTTTGAAATCGATTTTTTGACATTTGTGAATCGATTCAGGATCGTCCACGTCCGCATCGCGATGCATCGAGAATCGATTTTTTTCCCCACCCCTAGTCGTTCTCCACACGGCCCTCACTCGTCCTGATCGCCACAGTAAACATAATGAATGACGACTGCAGAACGCAAAAGCCGAATCCTGGACATTTTGGGAGATCTCGAAATACATTTTTTGGGCAGACTCATCACAGAGACTCACTAGACTAGCCCAGACTTGTTGTTTAACTACTGCGCTGTTACCGGTAGGCGTGGCCTCCTAGGGCAGCGAAGCAAGTGCATTCTGGGAGTTGTTGTCTTTCATCCATATAAGCCAAAAATACATTTTCTGTCTTTTCTCAGTCTAGAAAGCTCCAAATTCAAAAATAATTTCACATAAATTACCCATTTTAAATACACGTTTATCTTTCCGGAAGTGGAGTGACCCTTTAAGCGTCAGATAAAGTAGAAAAACAGACAAAAAAGCATTGCTTGCTCTGACTGTTGTATTTGGTCTAGTGCTTCATAAAGAGTGTTTTCACCTGACACAGCACTGTGATTAACAATTACATAAATTACAACATCTATCATGTCTTCTAAAGCACATGGCCTGACATAAAACAACAACAACTACAACGCAGCAAGCGTTTCACATCGAGTTGCACTCTTTGCCCTTTTCTGCGATTAGATTCTTTTCTCTGTTTTCCCAGGAATTAAATTGGAACTGACAGTCTGACAAGAACGGCTGTCCAATTGTCCATGTACAGCAAAGATTGGGGATGTCTTTTTTTTCTTCTTTTGGGCAGTTTCTCAGTCTTTTTTGTCTTGTCATATTTAAGTCTTGGTTTGGGATTACGGATTTTTGACTTTCCTAGCAGACTGCATTAGCTTTCACCGGATACTGGTGCATATACTGTAGGCTAGTTTCACTGAGCCACACGTTTGGTCAGCATAAAGTCTGATCCACTTTGCAGATTATTCTGCTCAACAACCAGCTTATCCCAGATGGAAATGCTCTGTCTGAATGACATAAATGACTGATCATAGTTTTTATGTTTTGTTTGTTGTTATATCAGACCAAGAGAGCCCTGATGAGCAATTACATTTGTCTATTCATAGTTTTTATTCAAAAAAACTCACAAATGTGAAATGTATACACCGCAGATGTAATGTTACCACGCCAATTTCTCTTCAAACTACTAGTTGCTGCAAATTCGTTTGTTTGTTTTTTGTTTATGTAGGCTATGTGGCGCAAAAAAGTGTGGTAGCAAAGGTACTTTGTATGGGACTTTTTAATTCCGTTCATTTATTTATTTACTGTGCAAAATAGCTAGTTAGGGCTGTGTAATAAATATCGATTTCTCGATATTAATCGATTCTCATTTTTACAAACCGATATCGATTCTTCAATCTCAAGAATCGATTAGTCATCCTGTTTCATTTGTATGAATGAGACATTGTATCGCGGCTGTGCGCATCCAACAAATCGCAATAATCTTTGTCCTTTGTTACTATTGATATGAAACAAAGTCTCAATTTTCAAATTACGTCCATTTTCTTTAGAAATTCAAAAACATAAATAGCGTTTTGCCGTTTTGGCGCTGTGGCGTGAGATCGCTCTGGCGCAGCTCCAGAGAAGCAGCAGCGCTGATCTCTCTTCCGGGTTAATAATACAAGCTATAGCGCGAAATATAAACATGAATGAGCATCTGAAAGTGTGTTAAAAGATAGAGTACAACTTATCTAAATCCCTACCATGTCACATTGATTCGCTCAATCTGCGTTTCAACCGTGGAAAGACGTCAACAGCTTGTAATCAATGTCATGTATCGTCATATTTACCTCAGAAAACTCCACATAAACTCGTTAGTCCACACTCGTTAGTGTTCTTCAATATTTAATGCATATTTGAATAAATCTGGCAAGTTTTTATGACAGCCACCATTTAAATGTTTATATTTCATATAATCTTCTTATTATAAAAATAAATAAACAGTTCATTATTACCTTCATATTAGGCTAATGAAGCCTAGTAGGCTACAACTAGACTATATATATATATATATATATATATATATATATATAGACCATAGTTTACAGCATTTAAGAGATTTGATTCCCTTGAGAAAAATTGCCATTTATTGTAACTGATATCCAAAATAATCGATATTGAATCGAATCGAATCGTAATCGAAATCGAATCGAATTGCAAGCTTGTGAATCGAAATCGAATCGAATTGTAAAATTTGTCTCAATACCCAGCCCTACTAGTTACTGTAGTTTGTATATGGGTTGACATGCATTTCTGCATTTGTTTGTTTGCATGTTATTGTATTTATATGTTATTGTTTTTGTACTTTTTTAAGTGCAAAAATGCTTGGCTTATAAGCATTTTACGTATTTATTTAGGGCAAAGCTTGTATAGTTAGTATGGGGATTTTAATTTTCATTCATTCATTCTGTCATTTGTTCTTTCATTCATTCATTGATTTGTCTATACATCCATTCTGTCATTTACTTCAGATCAGTGCGTGCATTTTTCCAGAAAGTGCTTTCCGTCTTATGTGCAAACGAGTCTGACACTACACGCAGGCATGCTTTATATCCCATAGACCAATGATCATATTTCTGTCTCTTTCCTTTTCTTCATTAAGCCGCAACCAACACGAGATCTGAGTGCTTTCCAGCATGAAGAGTATAATTTTGTGGATTTTTCAACCCCATCTCTGCAGTATTACACTATTATGGACTTCTCAAGTGACTATTTAACCATTATCACACAGACGTCTTCTGTGTGGCCACATGCTGCCTCATTAGCATGAACATGTTGATCTCAGCCCCTTTAAGCACTCATCTTGGATCTCTATGCGAATGAGCAGCGCTACAGTGGTACGTGACAAAGGGATTTGTGAATGATGGATTCTAATAGGAGAGCCCATTAGGCGTGTGTTGTGGTCTCCTCACGGTCATGATGAGGAGGCTTGCTGGGGGGTCCCGTCTCAAGGTACCTCTTAGCCTCCATTAGCATGACGGCTCACATCGCGTCTTAACACTAAGTCTACACTGAGTTCCAAACATTGACGCTCATTGAGCACTGTCCTTTTGCCTTGGCTCTGTATGGAGAAGTATACATAAAGAGATATGGCGGTACTTGCCACATATTTTATTATGCAGCATAAACAATACACAGAGTCGCATTTTTCTTTATAAGATGTGCACTTTAAAGGTAGATGTTTGAAAGATTTCGCAGTTTCATGAATGTTGTGCTCTCTTCTCTGTTTATCATTATGGAGGCCTTTTTGAGTCTATTCTTTTTTTTTACATTTATTATTTTTCTGCTGACTAAAACAGCACAGAAACAGCAAAAGACAAAAATACACATATTGGTGTCACTCTATAAAAAGTCAAACAGTTGATGTAACCCATTGACTTCCACACGAGGAAAATAAAATACTATGGAAGTCAATGGGGTACATCAACTTTTACTGGCATTCTTCAAAATGTATTCTTTGTGTTCATACAGGTTTGGAACAATTTGAGGGAGAGTAAATGATGACAGAATTGTTGGGTGAACGACTGCTCATCCGATGGTAAATTTGAATGATATATTATATATATATATATTTCTGATTTGACTGGAACGGATGGAGAGCTGAGGATATAGATAGTGTGTAGGAAGCCTGACACTTTTAGTGACTGTTAACAATCACAATCAACCCTCTGCAAAATATTATATTTTGCAATTTACAGTGCTCGATAGACTTTCAAAAGCAGGGATTAGAAACTCAAATGTTTTCTTTTTTTTTTTTTTTTTTTTTTTGAACGGATACCGTGTTTTTATGTTTGGCTCCAGCATTAATAATGGTAATCGGTTAGAGCAATTTTTTATTTATTTATAATTTTTTTTTATATTGGTATTTTATAATTATACTTTACGTGACTTTGTTATGTTATGTTATGTGTTACGTTACGCTACGTTACTTTTTGTTGTATTTGTTCTCCAAAACGCTTGCTCTATGTCGGATCACTGAGATACTGGAGCCTATCCCAGCATCTCGAACCATAGTCTTTCCGTTTCATTTCGTTTCACTATACTCATCATGGTCTTGAGTTTACAATATGTCTAACAAACAACCATAACTAGAACAAAAGAGTTACCCAATCAGTTAAATATAGTGGAAAATCTGCAAAATGGTGCCTTTAAGTGGAAGACTGCAAAGATGATCAATAATGAAACATGTTTTGTTTCCTAAAAGCATGCTGGAAAATGTTTTGGAGTCCCCAAGTTGCTTTTGTGTTTGTTTTGAATGCATTTTGAGTTAGGGGGGGAAATGCATTCTGGGAGATTGTGCTATCTGTTCTGAAAAAGTTATATTTATTTATATTTATGATTGTGGTGCAGAGAAACAGAGCCTTTGGCACTGTGTGCTTAGTGAATTGGGACACACATGCTGGTGGCATTGTTGTTGTTTTTTTAATATTTCGATGCACATATTCTTTGTGTCATGCGGTAAGCCCCTCGTGGTGAGCTGAGGTTGCCTCGCACCGATTATCCCTAAGATTTGTGAAACATGACCACCTGCTGGCATTTTGCCCTTAGTCAAAATCCCTACACTGCTGAAGGACTTGTTTATTTTTCCTCTGGTGGTACTGTTTTTACGAAACAAGTTTCACAATAACCGTGTGCCCAGGGATAAGGCGACACGGGCAGGCAGGCACAACTCCAGCTAAATATAGCGCAAATGATTATCTGTGCGGAGAGGGACTTTGGGCTCGGATAGACTTGGAGGAAGGCAGATGCTCAATTAGAGGGAGAAACTGCCTCCTCCGAGGTTGCAAAAAGACAAAAACTACACCGAACACATGAAATCTTACTGATATTTAGTAATCATTCTACTGTGTATTTCAAGACATACGAGGTCAGGGTTTTTTTTTTTTCTACCTGTGTAATTACTGACAATGTTTAAAGAGGTCTTGATTTTGTGTTTGGGGTTTACTAGAATAGGCTTTAATGCTTGATTTTTTTAAAACACACTTTTTTCCCCCATAATTTTTAGGATGAGTTTCCTGTACAAGGATGTAATTTGCTGCTTAAAGGGATAGTTCACCCCAAAAAAATGGATGAACAAAACTCAGATTGTTCCAAATCTCTATAAATTTCTTTCTTCTACTGAACACAAAAGAAGATATTTTGAAGAATGTCAGTAACCAACCATGTGATGAGCCCTATTGACTTCCATAGTATTTGTTTCCATACTATTGAAGTCAATGGGACCCATCAACTGGTTTGGTTTGGTTACCAATTTCCTTCAAAATGATCCACATTTGGAGTGCTAAACATCCCAGAGCTGTTAAACGAAATAATAGCACTCTTGAAATGTGGTCAAAGCATGGCCAAACCAGATTAGGATTGTGACTGGTACATAAATAAAATATTAGATTTTGAACTATGAGTATCTCGTACACTCTATTTGTCCCTTCTAATTCATAAGACCCCACAATCTGTAATTTCCATCATTGATTATTATCACATTTATCGTTTCATTTTTGGTCGTCCCATTTACTATATCTAGCTCAATCTTCCACAGGTTACTAAGAAAAGCTTCTTAAACCGGAAGTCTTTCCCCTCCTCTGCTTAAATGCCATTAAAGCCTCTCTTTCATAAAGCGGACTCTCTTATCTGAGCAACTTTATGCCTATTACAGGCAGCCTACATCTACTGGTTATCAACCACAGCCCATCTGCTGCCTGGAACCAAAATAAATGAAAAAGAATGGACTTTTCAAATGCTGTGCTGTTCATTATGAGCTTTTAGTGTGACCTATTTGAAGGAATTGCTGTACAAGTTAGTGCAGAACTTTTAAGCCGAGATCATGTGCTTTGTCAAGAGCACTACATTTATTGCGTCAGTTTATGAAAAGAATTGCTTTAAAATGTGCAACACAGCACTGCATAGCAAAACAGATTTACC
This sequence comes from Pimephales promelas, assembly GCF_988280905.1. Classification (NCBI taxonomy): domain Eukaryota; kingdom Metazoa; phylum Chordata; class Actinopteri; order Cypriniformes; family Leuciscidae; genus Pimephales; species Pimephales promelas. Next base: position 27,637,073 of record NC_142784.1, read on the forward strand.
TTTGTAAATACTGCTTTGTCAAGCTATTCACACATGATCTGTCCACTTTGGCTTTTTATGCCAGGTTCAGACAATATTTGTGTCTGTTACGATAGGTACGATTATATGATTTTGACTCCTAAATTATTGTTGTGTCGTGGGCAAGAAACATGCTACACATTGCTTCCCAATCAATCATCGCTAGCTGTCTTTAATGATGTGCATGATGTCATCATGAAGGGGGAACTAGTGACTGGCTTCGCAAGAGCAGAGCATAAACAAACAATAGTTGTATTAGCCTAATGCTAATTCCAGTAGGCCTACTAGCATAATGCTAATTCGGACACTGAGTGCTCCAGAAGGGATGACGCTTTTGTATATTTTGTGCTTGCTGTTTAATAATCATTTGAAACTTATTGAACTCTGTCATGGAAACTAGCATGTATAAACCTTAATTAATTAACTATTAATCAATTTAAACTGAATATATATATCTGGATAGTATTACGCTGTAGCCACATTGGACCAGCGGTTTGGAAAATGAATGGATGAATGACTCTGGGTATTCTCTAGCCATTGAGCATCCATCGGTTGCACACTCATTATTGTGGTGCATTATGGGATTGAATGAGTGCACTCGATAACGTCCACTATGGTTTCGGACACCACTACAAATGGCTGTCCCCTCAAATAGTACCCTATTTAAGGGTATAGGGGGCATTTATGTTGTGTCGTAAAGCGATGGAGTTGTTTGTCGTCCATTATGACTCACTATATGAGATGAACAGATCTATTCTTGTGTCCTGATGCCTGTTGTCATTTACAAATCACCATGACATCGGATGTCAAACAGATCATGCCCAATTCGGGCTGATGTTGTGTGGTCTGACTCTGAACCCTCGCATTAGAGGTCTGAAGGAATATATATTGTATTCTATGAACTGTATTAAGAAGTCTTTGCTAATAGGTTGTTTCATGAATGGTTATTCATACTCATTACCATGGGTTAGTAATTAATCCTGAGCATTCTGGTTTTGAGATTTCGCATTGTAAAAGAAGAGGTCAGAAACACTGACTGGATGAATACGCAACATATTTTTAAGAACAGCTTTTTTATTTGCAAAACTGTTGCCATGTAACCATCCACACTGGCTGTTTTCATTTCAATGCTGGAGCTATTAAGTGTTTGGAACTATTGGTTGCAAGTGTCGTAACTCAGTTTTTTAATGGCTCTGGCGTTCCCCAAAGAACCTTTCTGTGAACAGTTCTTAATATATATATATATATGTTTTGTCCTTCTGTAAAGAACATTTTAAAGTGACCCTATTATGCTTATTCTGATATTACCTTTCTTGTGTGAAATAGCTGTTTGTGAATGTTAAACGTCTTCAAAGTTCAACTCTGAACTACCTGAAATTAGGGCTGGGTATCGATTCACATTTCAATTTCGATTCGATTTCGATTCACAAGCTCTCAGTTCGATTCGATTCCGATTCTCGATTCAATTTTCGATTTCGATTCTCGATTCCTGATTTGATTCTCGATTTGACTATAATGAAGATGTAATACAAATCCTATATTTATAAAAAAGAACAGTGGACATAAGTTTACTAGTGGTTAATTAATACAAAGAAATTAAGAGCCATAAACCTGTATATAAAACTCTTTTTATTTTAGGTACACTAAATGCATACAAAGAATAAACAGGATTTTGATGCAATATGCAAAAAAAGTCAGAACAGTCGCACAGCTCGATCAAACAGTATCATGTTATTTTATGTTTAAGATAGATAAAGATAAATAAATATATAAATATTTAGACTTTTTTTACATTGATCTTACCTAAATGGTAATGTAATTTTTTTGTTTATTTTTGTTTTTTGTTTTTGTTTTAAGAGTTTATATATGGAAGCTTGATTTCAATCTTTGAATTATATTGAAAAAGTAGCACAAATAAATACAATAGAATAAAGACACACATTAAGAGACATTTTGGGGTAGTTTTTTGGGTATGTCAGAAATACTACAGAAACTGAATAAAGTAATCCAATGTAAAATAACACTGGATAGTCTTTTTAGTCCAGACTGAATTAAATACAAAGGCTTTTAATTCTGATTGCTTACAATTAATACTATATTCTGTTGTTATGACAACAGAATTAATGACTGACACAAATGGCTGCGTTCACTTTAAGAACTAGTGTGCGAATCCATTACTGTTTCATTAACTTTCTGTCACACACGTTTAATGCTAATTTAAGAAATTACCGACTGTCTTTACGAGGTTACTCACCAAGACCAGAATTTTGACATAATGTCGCGTGTTTTAACTGTTAAAGTGATATAATCCAGGGATAAAACTTTTGTTTCTGGCGAGCTGTTTGTGAGGCAGATTTAGGCTGTAACGTTACTGTGCACGCAGTGAAAGACATCTCTGAGAGTGCGCGAGCACGGGATGGTTTAACATTGCTTGTAAAACTCAAAAAGACGTGAAAATGATAAACGTTATGATCATAGGTTACGATGCAATGCTGGCCCGATGTTTAAGTGAATATTCCGTCATGTCCCGACTCCTGAAGGCGTGTGTGTATCGACAGCTGCAGCTCTTGGCGCTTGCCTAGTGCAGAGAGACGAGAAGATGCAGCACCGCGTCCGCGAGCCCTTTATATGGAAAAAAAATCGATTCCGGCCGTTGAGAATCGATTTTGAATCGAACACATTTTAAAAAACGATTAATCGAAAAATCGATTTTTTTGCCCAGCCCTACCTGAAATGAGTCGTCAGTAATTCCAGTCTTTTCCCATCCTTTTTACCAGACACTAGCATGGACCCTTATAATCAGAATGACAATTTAATCAGACTAAAAAACCTTCATGTAAAGATCTTAATCGAACCGCGATTGACTTGAAATGGTTGTTTATTCCTTTTGCAATCTGATCGAGAGAACATGTTAACACTTGATCGGACTTAAAACCGAACCAGTCCTTGTTTCAGACTCTCACAGACTGGTTTTGGGCGCAGGTTCATATGCTCATTGTCTTCAAATCATGACCAGAGTTGGATAAATATTAAATCTGTTGTTTAAAACAAAAAAGAACCAATAATGGGGAATAGTTATGCACAAAAGACGGCATATTTGTGCAGTGTGCGCATGTCAAAAAAATCAATCACGATTTGAAAGCTTATGACATATAAATGCGCACATCAACCCTGTTCGGATTCATCAATCACGGGTGCGTTTCCCGTACAACGATGTAAATCGCAAATTTCAACTCGTAAGCTAGTCACGACTGTTTCCCGAAACCCATTTTCGCAAAGTATCGTTCAACCACATTGGTTTCGCACGTGGTGGAGTAATAACTACTTTTAATGAAACTGTTTGAGATCCAATTAACGCTATTGTTCATATAAATTATAGACATGTCATCTGAGGACAAATTGTTCTCAGTTATTTTGCTTTATTACCTGACTCAATATTTGGCTCGTTCTTACATAGTAGAGCACGTTCGCACATGCACACTCTTCCAACGCGGTACTTTAAATCTTTTGACAAATTAAAAGACGTAAATTACATTTGTATGTATTCTAAATAAAAGGCACCGGCCGTAGTGAGTGTCAGCTTGCTTATTTTGCTCAAGATAAGAATTCATTACATCTAAATGTCAATATAGAAACTATTCCTCTAGCTACAGGTCAAGAGCTGTCGTTCAAACCACACAACTTTGCAATGATATTTGCGAATGTTTGTTAGAACGATGGTTTCGGGAAACACCGACTCGTTGAACTATGCTGATAACGACGGAATTTGCGACCATAGTCGGCTAACGATGCTTTCGGAAAACGCACCCCGGATTAATTTTCACTCTAGTTGGTGACTGTAACAGTGTACATGTAAATCTATTTTAGGAGACATCCATAACAGAATTAGGAACCTTTAAAATAGCATAACAGTGGTACATTTTCTGCAGTAAAAGGTTCTTGAATGAGCAACAGATTAAACCTTATTTTTAAGAGTGCAACACCCACTTTTTACCATCCAATCAATTCCTTATTGAAAAATCAAATCTTGTCCAGCATTTTTTTTTTATAGTTGAATATCCTGAATATCCTGATTCATTCCCCCAAAGTACCCCCTCGTAAGCTGAAAACCGACATCTATCTTTTCAATACAAATTTTCTTGTACAATATGTCAGCCGCACTTGTGTTTGCTTTTAAAGGCAGTGCACTGACATCGGGACACACATCCAGAAACTCTCTGAGATGACACAAGCAGAAGTACGTTCACACCCCTTCATCCTCACCCACTGTGTGGTATTGACCCAGCCTCTAATGGACTAGTTTAGAGGGAGGACCACGTCTCCACGGAACACTTAGAGAAAAACCGAACTCCACGCGCAAGTCACAGCGGAGCAGCTCAGCCGAGGCCCGAAGTGTGGGTGGGAACGATAAAGCCGGAATATCTAAGTCAAGCTGGGATCATTATCCCAGCTTAATGCACTCTCTGTTTGGCTTGGTGTGCTCCCACTTTTATTTCCTTCGAGAGGCTTGAGTGCCGTGTTTACTCGCCAATTACTGCTGCTCCCTATCGTTAGAGGATGGATCCTCTCAATTATATATTTTCTCTCATTTCATAAAGAGAGAGATGTAAATGGCGTGTGCCTGGATGCATATCGGATGCCGAGTTAAGCGCAGTCTCCTCGAATCAAAGCAGTTTGGCATCCGAAATCACAAACTGAGCCCACGTTCAGTCGTACGGCAACCCCCACTGAGAGTGTTCGTGCGATTTCCAGACTACGCCGGTTGGGCGTGAGCACATGTTCCAGCATGTTAGATTTAGCATCATCGAGTGGGTTGAACGCAGCTAAGAGACTCCGTGAAATCTAAATCGGAATTTTAGTCTGTGTCTCTTAGCTTTGAGGCCATTTATAAGCACTGCATGTTGATAAAATTAACATTAAGCAGATTAACACATTTAAAATGAACAGTCTTTCTCATATTGGAAAACAGTCCATCCATCATTCTTTCCATCCATCCATCCACCCAGGTTGGCAGGTTGTGGAAATGGGGGTGTGTCATTATTATTATTAGTGTTTATGTTGTTATTAATAATTTATTAAATTTCCACGTGTGTGTGTGTGTGAGTGAGATAGATTATGAATAGAGTTGTATATTCTAAGTGTTTGTTGCCTTTTTGGACTCCTTTATCTAATTGGCCTGGCAAATAAACTGAATATATATAATTAGGGTTGGGTATCGTTTGAATTTGAACGATTCTGATTCCGATTCCTTGTTTCGATTCCAGTTCCTAACGATTCTCGATTCCGATTCTTTTAAGAGGCAGGGTCAAAAAAGTTTAGCTAACCTTGCTAACCAACGGCCTTTCTGAAGGAAATACTCCTGTAAAAATACTCCTTTTGTCACAAATTTTGCATTTTGCCGAGATTTCGTTATTTTTAGAAAAGCGAAGCCACACTTTGGATCGCCGACGTAAGGTACTCATGTTCGACTCGTGAGGTTATGCCAACACTTCCGGTAGACGCTTCTTCGTTGGTGTTGTTCAGCGGTTTCCTCTTCCGCTCGGCGGACTGTGAATATCGAAACTAGGAATCGAAATTTTAACTTTTGAACGATTCCGGGAAAAACGAAAAGTTAGTCTCGGTTCCAATCGAAACTTGATTCTCGATACCCAACCTACCCTTTTCGCCACCCTCTCTGGGCTAGCATCGTCTAACCGGGCCTTTTTAGGGGGCTTTCCTCTCAGGGCGGATGAGAAGATTGCTTTTTAACTTACATCTTTGAAAGAAAGATGCAATGATAAATGCATCCATGGCCAGGATATAATTATAAAATGACATGATTTTAAAAGTCAACTATAACATCAACTATGCAATACACTTTAATTTAGTTAGTGCTAATAAAATTATTAAGCCTATTTGGAGAGAGATGTTTATAATGTGACAATATGTCAGACATCGTGTGATAAGGAAATATGACTAGGCCTAGACTACTTGTTCTGAGCAGGTGTTGTCAGTGAACAGGCTGTAAAACTGTTGGCTAAGTTACAGACACTCATGAAAAACTGATACTAATTATCTGGGAATCATTCTCGAACAGCAGTCAAGTTGTCATTGTTTGTGTCAAACAAGTTGTGAATTTGTGTGCAACATCAAAACAGGAGATATTGACTTCTGAGAAGCTTTCCTCTGTGGGTAAACTGAACTTTCAGAAGATGTTGTTGAAGAATCACGTGAACAATCCTAGGATATGCTTTTTTTTTGTCATTGGTTGATGCGTTAAATCTTACCCAGATACAGTAGTGCTCTTTTCTGATTGGCTATTGTGCAGCCCCTTTCTTTTTTTTTTTGATTGGACAGGCTCGACTAAGAACCCAGGCATATTAAATATATTATAAATATTTATTTTTTTTTACGTGTGAGAAATACAATGTGTGGCAAAAGACCGAAATGAGTGAGTCACTCTCAATGCGTGACACTTTAGAGCCCTGTAAACTGGATTATAATGCATTGCCAATGTATTTTCTGTTAAGTTTAGTGCTTAGTTAATATGTGTGGTGAAAATAGACTCGAAAAAAAGCCGAAAGTGTAGTTGAAGAGTTCAGATGCAAAAGCCTCTAAATGCCATTTGAAATTTTCTTCTTTAATGATGATTTTTGTCAAACTTGTATATTTAAGTTCAGTAATTTCACTTAAATAACAATTAATAGGTAATTATCATTGCCATTTAAGTGAAATCGCTGAACTTAAATATACAAGCTTGATAAAAATGAATTTCAAATGGCACTTAGAGGCTTTTGCATCTGAACTCTTCATTTGTTGCATCAATGTTTCTGTTCCACAGCATCACGCATGCAGGCAATGTGAATGTTGTTCCCTGTTAATATGGCCATCAAAATGAATGTGCGATGCCTACACACGAAACTTGCTCTAGTCTATGATGAAAGAAATCCTGAAATGTGTCCCAGTTGGCCAAATTGTGGTAAAAACTGCACAGTGTGTTCTCAGCCTAAGATGCCAGGGTTTTTGTGAAATAAACTATCACTTCAAAGCAAAAGAGAGGAACTAACAGAAATTTTTTTTTTTTTAAAAAATCTACAGCAGCCATTAATACATATGTGCTGCGGTGGGTAATGGAACGACCAGAGGGTGCCGTGACACCCCACTGGAATATTGGATACAGCTCTTTGCTCTTCTGTCTTTTTAACCTCACTCTGGGGCTCAACAGAGCAGGCGGATAACACAGAGTCACTGAGGACAGGCCAAAAGTGAGTCAGAGTCTTGATAAAGAAACGCCTGTTCTCCCCAGGCAGCTGGGCTCATTCTGACGATGCACTGAGGAGAGAACGGCCATGTACATAGACACTAATCTGCACCCTGTGTCATACTCGATATAGGGAGGGGGAGCTCTGTGATCTAAAGCCGGTGTGATGAGAGGATATTGCATTGTTAAGCTGAGCTTCTGCCCTGTCAACTTTGGAGTCACCACATATTCCTCTTGCAGGAGGCATATACATATTTTGCATGTGCAAGATCAATGATGGCACACATTTTAGATTATGCAATATGATCGTGAGGCACTTGGTTTTACAGTCCCGTTCCCCAAGTACATACTATGTTTTTATTATAGTAATTACAATAGACCTTATTCAGAGCAGCGCCATGACAGGTACTGAATGAAAGTGAGGCTGTGAGACTTACCGTGTTTCCAATGGCATCCGCTGTAAAAAGCTGAATAAAGCGGCTAGATTACTTACAATTTTCCACAGCTTACATTGTCGGGAGTTTTTTTGTCAACTGAAATTTCTTTGAAAGATATTTTTTTCCAGTGTTTCATTAGCAGAACAATCCGGAAACACATTAAATAACAGTACAGCCCATTGAAGAGATGCAAGTCTATCCCTCACAGCCTCGCTTTCATTCTCATTAAAAATCAAAGATGGCGCTGCCGTGAATAAGGCGTACGGACCTCATTTATCCAAAGTGCGTACACCAAATTTCCAGCCTACGCCCAAAACCACGGTGACTTTAAGATTTATCAGTATGGACGTTGGCGTACGGCACGCTCAAACCCTACGCCAGCTCAGGAGGTGGTGTACGCACATTTTGAGTTAGTGCGGAAATGCGCAGAAAAACAATTCCTAACACCACAAAACGCACTGACAAACTAAAAGATAAGATATATTATGACCCACTGTAAAAAAACACAACAAAAACATAGTAATTATAAACTTCAGTGTTTAATTTGTGTGACTTTACCAAAGCATTTGATTTGTAAGCATATGTATTCCTTCAGTTGTGAGCCTGTGCGCTTTACCCTGACGTTTCAGGGTTAGGCCTGGTGCGCACAGACTGGGTTCACATATCTCCATAGTAAGTCTTAAAGTGTTAGATCACCCAAAAAGGAAAAGTATGTCATTAGTGACATGTCGTTCTAAGCCCGTAAGACCTCCGTTCATCTTCGGAACACAGTTTAAGATATTTTAGATTTAGTCCGCTTTGAAAACATATGTACTATTGTCCAGTCCAGAAAGGAAGACTTTTCATGTGGTTATGTGTCTATTCAGAATGACTTATGAGATTTAAACTTTTTATTTTTATTTTGGGTATGTCATTTATGCCCCACACTGTAAAAAATATTGTTGGTTTAAATTAAAAAAGTAAGTAACCTGGGTTGCCTTAAAATTTTAAGTTCATTGAACTGGAAAAAGTGAGTTAATTCAATGAAGGAGATTAATTTAATCATCAGAAACTCAAAATTATATGTTATCTGAACTAAATAAATTATTTAAGTTGATTTGACAAAAGAAAAAACGTTGTGATTACTACACTATAAAAAATATTGTTTGTTTAACTTAAAAAAGTAAGTATCCTGGGTTGCCTTAAAATTGTAAGTTGATTGAACTGGCAAAAGTGAGTTAATACAATGAATGAGATTAATTTAATCATCAGAAACTCAAAATAATACGTTATCTCAACTAAATAAATTATTATAAAGTTGATTTGACAAAAGAAAAAATGTTGTAATAACAAATCTTGAAAATATTTTTTTACAGTGCACTTGCCAAAATGGGGTGTGTGGGGAAAGGGTTTATGATACACACTTCAACCAACAGAATCCCTCAAAAAAAAAAATCTTTTATTATCTTTTACTTGCTTTGTGGCATTATTTCATTTCAGCTATTGCATTATGTAGTTCAATTGGAGTCATCAGATTAATCAGAATGATCATGAAATCCCCGTCGCAATGCTAATGGTCCTAAAATATGAAATTTTGTGAGATTTACTCATCAAACACAAGCTCATTGTGGAAATTTTACATTACACCTACAGTCAGTTCACCCTGAAAGAAGTAATTAAAATGGTGCAATCGACAGAGAGATAAAAAAAAGTGCTGGTTTATGCATCATTTGTTTGTGCAGTGGCATGAATTTAGAGAATACAACAGAACAAACTGTAATTGTGCCAACTGTCCAGAGGGACAGATACAACCACCAGCAATGCAAGAGGCAGACAACTGTAAAAGAAACACTTGAAATAATAACAAGGATTTGTTTTCAAAGAGAATGGAGCTAAATATATTGCGTATGGCAGCTATTATCAAGAGTGATGGTAGGAACGTTCAAACAGCGTGACACTTCTGGGTCGTTATTAATGTCCTCGCTCTTGCCGCATTCCATTTTCTTTTCGTTCCATTTGTTTTCCGAGTCGGAAAAAAAAGGAGGTGTCTAGCTCTTGCTTTTGTCCTGGAAATGCATTGGCCTTCTTGTCTCGAGAGGCGAAAAATCCAGACAGACATGTTTTGTGTCTCGTGTAAATGTCCCTCCTCCCTTTCTCCTTTCACAGGTGGATGGAGCTCCAAAATCGGCAACGCTGACAGCCGTGGCTCTGAGCGGCAGATACTCTCATGTTCCCGGGCCGATGCCTCGAGTCTCTGCTCTCTGCCAGCCTGTCCACATGTAGCAGCCCGAGTCTACAGCTATACTCCGAGCTAACGCTGCCAGTGGAGCCTTCATGAGCATCTCCAGCCTTTCTACGCTTCTCAGATAGAGGTACACTTCAAATCACACAGCAGGGGAGGAGTTCAAGGAATAATGCAGCCACCATTCTGTCATCATTTACTCACAAGCCTGCAAAAACATGACTTACTTTCTTCCTTTGAGCACAAGAGAAGATGTTACGCACTGCTTCTTTTATGAAGAGTGAACACAATATGTCAAGCAGCATAAACCAAAATAAATGTTTCTTTAAAGCAGGTCATTTGACTTGTGCACTAGATAGTGTTCTGACGCCAAGCAAACTGAAATTTAGATTTGTTGTTATTTATGGAAAGTCTTCCCCTTAGGCTCATTTTTTTGTGAATTAGATTTGAGAGCTGCAGTGATTACCAGTGTGTGAATAATTTACATTTAGGACTTTTCCTCAAACAAAGCTTTCAAAACGCATGGAATTAGTTCATTGTAGGAATCACTTTTATGGTGCCTGGTCAATGTACGGAAAATATCAACTTCTAAATATCGCCTTTTGTGATCTGTGGAGGAAGGAAAGTCATGTGGCTTTGGAATGAGATTAGTTTATTTTCATTTTTGGGTGAACTGCCCCTTTAATATTTTACTAGATATGGAATTTCATATGAAAAAAGCAGTAGAGATGTTGATGTTGGCAGCTGTCATGCCGTAACTTGATGAGACTCTGAGAGAGGAATCTTTATCAACATTCTTTGAGACATTTAGGTTTGATTGAGGCAAACAGCATTTTTTCAACAACAATGCACATTTATAATTATAATTATTATCATATTTTTATTCATCAATTAACCCTGTGTAAGTAAACCTGTTAGTAAGCCTCCTTGTTAGAGCGCCCGACTCTCATGCCGGAGACCCGGGTTCGAGGCCCGCTCGGAGCGGGTCGAGTGGGACCTGGTTGAAGTGGTTACACCCGTATCACGGTTTTCACCACAATATTAAGTATCACCATTTTCAACATTGATAATTATGTTTCTTGAGCAGCAAAACAGTATTTTAGAATGATTTCTGAAAGATCATGTGACACTCAAGACTGGAGGGATGATGCTTAAAATTCAGCTTTTGACATCACAGGAATAAATTACATATAAAATATATTCAAATAGAAAACATTTATTTTTTTAGAGTTTAGAAAATAACGCCATGATGGTTTGGAGTCAGATTCTGGACTTTCAGCTCGGATTTCAAGTAGTTCTTTATATGCCCAATGTCATATAAGCTTCATACATTACAAAATCCAGGAGCCATTACTATGTAAACCATGTACTGTAACGGATATTGACTACACTGTCTGAACAAACCAATCTGATTTCATTACTTGTGAAATGACAGTGCAGACAGTCAGTTCTAAAGATTAGAAAACAAATCAGAACTAGGTCTACCTGAATGTTTTTCTCCTCAGTTATTACTTCATATCCAAAAATGACAGATCTGTGATTCAAAACACATCCATGTCAAGCACTGCTTTCTATTGACTAATCATCTGGATATGATGTGTTTACATAATCAAGTTCTAAGGCACACCAAGCTCTCCACACATAATTCAATTTAGATGTGATGTGAGGTATGATGTTGTTTTTGAGTGGCAATATAATGGACAAAAAGACAAGGATATGCTGTTAGAGTTGACTTTTTCATTAAAATAGAAATATATAAGTTAATAAAACAAAATATCAGCTCCTCAGCTCATATTCTTACTTAATGGTTTCCATCTTTTATATTTGCATGTCACAGAACAGGCATGTATTATATTCAACTCAAACTGCATTTTCATATTTCTGTTATTTAACCCTTTGGGGAGTAAGCCCTTTTTTTCTCTATTTTTACATTTGGGCTTATAAACCATATGGAGATGGAACACCATGTGTTTGGTATCTATGGATTCAGAAGACCCTAAGCTAGCATGTAATGTGCTTATAAAGGAGTATGAGTGAAACATGTACAATAAATGTACAATAAACTAGATAATTTCAAAAATGAAAATTTTATTTTTGTCATTTATTACTGAAAATTACACCTCACACAACAATAGTGAACCGTTTTTGAACAAAAAATATATTGTTCAACTCCTTTGCTTGACAGACATTTGTAATTGTTCAATCAAAAGTAAAATACTTCATCATCTGTTCGGATTTCTCCTCTTCACTTTCCAGTAATTGTTCTAGAGCTTTTTCTGAGGTAAATCTTTTACTGTTTGCCATCATTAAGTGCTAAAACAATAAGATAATAATGCTATAATATATATATATAATATTCTTAACAACATAAATTTCATTGGCCTTATACTCAGTTGTACAACAAAGAAGTGAGTACACCGTATACCATTGTCTTCAAAAAGACTGCACCTCTCTATCATTAATAGTTTTTAAGATAATTAAACATTTGTATGCCATTAGTATGCCATTTTGGGGGCGGTACCGCCCAATCCATCCCCAGATTGTTAATATCCTTCCACAGCTGTTTCTAGCTGTTATTTTGCCTTAGTCATTCATTAGTTATAACTCATACTTGGTGGCATAGAGATTGATAGATTTACTGTCATAGTTGTAGAAGAAAAATAAACACAGTTGCTTGCTGCCTAGTAGCATTCGTGAAAAAAGCTGTCACAGCTGAGGTCAGAGGTCAACTAAAGGGGAAAAAATGAAATACAGAAGAAGTAAGTATGTTCCTTTTGGAAAACAGGCCTGCCACGGTCTGGCGCGTACCCTACCTGGCCTAATTCAATGTGAAGGGTTCTTTAAAGCTCCAGAAACATGATGCTTTCAGAGCTGACTGGTGAGGCCCTCTGGGTAATAGCCTCAGTCCAGAGAATTTCAGTGGCAGCTGACTTTAAATGTCGCATCAATAGTCCGAAACATCATTTTTCTTTGGGTATAATATTACCGAAATGCCACAGACACAAGTGAACCCGACGCAGGTGCTCTGAATGCATGGAGTGAATAAAGTCAGCTAAATGGTGCTGTCAATGTAACGTACATATATAGAGCAGTTGATTGTGTCTGCAAGTTCTTAAATTGTTTTAGGGCAGAAATATAGATGCAATTTATGATGTTTAGTGAGTAATGGTGCTGTATTTTTTTGGTGCATTGCCCAGCATTGGTTTGTGCATTCATTCCTTAGGGGAGACATGGCAGGCAAAAACAGTGTTTTCTTTTTACTGGTTAATTTTGTGATTTTTGGGCTATTTGTCTTCAATAACATGTCTTCCTTCAGACTTGCGGTGAAAAAAAGTCCAAAATACACATTTAGATCTTTATTTTACTACACTTTGTCAATTTGCACCTGTAGATTTCTCCTAAATTCAACAAAAGTTGGCGTGATTGCTCCACGATTGCTGTCTGCACCCTGTCATGTAATATAATCCTGGAAAGCTCTCTCTCTCTCAGGAAATGAACAAATTTGGATCCAACAACATTGTACAGGAGGTACAATGTTGTTGGATCCAAATTTGTTCATTTCCTTTTTTTATCAAGCAACCAATCGTGAAAGTACAATGGGGCATTTAACTCAAAATCTCATTGGCTGATGTCAATTATTTAAAGGGATACTCCACTTTTTTTGGCATTTTACAACTCCCCCAGAGTTAAACAGTCGAGTTTTACCGTTTTCGAATCCATTCAGCCGATTTTCTGATATTTAGAAGAATATCAGTAACCAGACAGTTTCTGCTCTCATTGACTTCCATAGTATATTTTTTTTCCTACTATGGAAGTCAATGAGACCAGAAACTGTCTGGTTACTGATATTTCTTCTAAATTTCAGAAAATTGGCTGAATACATTCGAAAACGCTAAAAATCGACTGTTTAACTCTGGGGGATTTGTAAAATGAGCCTATTTCTAAAAAAAGTGGAGTATCCCTTTAAAGGCCATTTTCTCAAAATGGGTTTTTTCTCATACTCTGAGCCAGAAATCTCAAATTGAACAGCACTTTAAATACACCACACTTTCCAGTTGTGTTTTATACCTAAAAACGCGGCGAAAATTAACTTTTTATAGTGATAAAAAGAGATATCCAAAATCCCCTCTGTAAAAACCTATGACTAACATATCAACAAAATTGGCTTTATCCAATATTCAGATTTCTCTTCTGAAAATATATGCAGATTAGTGCATATAGACAAGATCTCACAACTGAACTAAAACACATTGAAAACGTGACAAATACAATATTATTGTGTGTTTAAAAAATAAAAAAAATATATGTAAAAAAATCAGCCCTGTACTTTGTTGGAAGTTATATTTGTTTTCGTTTTGTTTTGCGGCTCGAGACTCTAAAGACACAACACAAGTGGTTTGGAGAATAGATGTTTGTTTTTTTTGTTATACACAGTAGGAGTATGAAACATGGCAGCAACAACTGATATAACTAACTTATCACACTGTGGGCAATGAATGAATAGCAGTAAGGGTCTAAAAGGTAAAGGTAAAGGATGTCAAGACCACATCCGTCTGATGACCTCATTCAGCGGTAGAGCAGACACTACGCAATAGAGTTGAAGATGACAATATCAGGAGAGGGTGGGCGGCAGAGCGTTTCAGGGTCATTTGGGCTGTAGAGCAGGGAGCTGACTGATATTATATGTTCACTGACTGAGAGAGGTTATCTCAGTACCGAGCAGGAATCAAACCCAGTCGCTTCCCTGCCAAGATTATTTTCCTGAGGGTATCCAGGCGGCGCTGCGCTAATTAAAGCAAACATCAGCAGAACGCCCAACAGAATTTAGTCATTCAAGGGCACAGTTTTTCTTTATGCGCTGGTTACATTTTCCTTATGTTGAATCTCACTACGAAACTAACACATCACGAAGAGTTAGACAAACCGAGAGGACAGTGTGTGTTGAGTGTTTGTAGGGCAGGATTAAGCATCTTATGATGGATTATTGACTTGAAAAATACATCTTTAGTTCAAGACCTAGAAAAATAAATCACACAAACTGGGTCAGATTAAATTATCTCAGCATTTTTGATGAAGCCGTTGATCTAATTATCAGTCGGTGTGTTTGAGCGCACTTATATAAGCGATCAATCATAACAATGATGCGCTTCGTGCAGTGATTTTCTCACTGTGCGAAACCTCTTGAACTCATTTGACAGTGATTTCAAAATGGAGTTTGAATAGACAATATGTTTTGATTCAGATGCATTAGTATAAATCACTCTGACTAGAATACATCCATTCAGGCAGTCTGTTATCTGTCCAACAAAAACCTCAAATCAGTTTAATAAGAGTACTTCTGAAAGGCATTAATGGACTAAATGGACTGGTGTTCATTCCAGGGCATTGTACACCCTTTTTTAGGCAATTTATGTGGCAGTCCGCTTCACCAGATAATACTTTTATTAGACAATTATTGCTATTGTTGTTGTCCACTTTAAACATCCAAGGTCACATCATGTGTCAGTGTTATTTATTTCTTTATTTTTTAAATAGAGTTGAATAGTTGTAAGACACACTATATATTCACATCTGTAGATATTGCTGCATGTCCCTTCTGGTGATGTAATGCCCTGCTTACATGGCTGTAAACATCAGTGATTTGGTTTTTGTTTAGGGAAAGATTACTGCGTTGTAAGAGGTCTTACCGTTTGGGGTTTAAATCAGCGTGTTCTCTGGAGTGTTGAATTACTGTCTCAAGAGCTGATAAGATCTTATTTGTGTATTTGTGTGTGCAATGAAGTTTGACCTTCATGTTTAATGGCTGAGAAAATGCCATGACTGTAACAGTTTAGTTTCCATTGCTAACACTATACATCATCATGCCCATATGATCATGTGCGTACTGCATTCGTATACTTTATTACATTATAATGTCTAATCACAAGCTGTTCCACTAAATACGTATTTTGCATATACTGTGTGCAAAAATGTGGGGCCTGCTTTGTATTATGCATCAAGTTTATTTAACGAGGATGGATGTGCAGATCACATTGAAAAGGATGGGATTGTATAATCTCCACGAAGAAGTGATTTGGACGACAGAATTAGATATGACGGCTGCAAACTTCCTTTCTGTTTTGCTGAGTTTTGTTTGGAGCTCATGATGTCAAATTGTGAATGTTGTGTTCAGTGGCAGTTTTAGGTTTGTTTCTAGTCTAAATAGGCCTCTGTCTTTATTTTGCTATTCAGAATAGTGGGCTGAGGGAACAAGCTAGACATCAATGACAGAAAAACGAGGGCACATGAAATGTGCAATAAACAGGATGTGTAATATCCCTCCAAAACAACTAAAATAACCATATTACTGGCAGGCTGAGTCCCATTGTATTACAAGTATTTGCAAGTTTGTCTTCAAAAAGAATTGTTGCAAGGCAATGGGGAAGGAATTTGCATGGATTTTACATATTTAAAAGCTATAATTATAAAAAAAAAAAAAAAAATTTGCCAAGTTAACATATTGGAATATATGCTTAGGGCCTGGGGATGTTTAGGATTGGCAATCAATGAATGCAGCTGCTAATAAACCTACAGTACAAAATATTGCACAGTCACAGGTTTCTACAGGGATAGTGCCTCAATAAAAGCTTAGTACATACACCATTTGAGTCATTTAGAATTCAAGAGGTTAGATTCAAGTACTTTTACTTAGAGATTTGCAGACAGGGTTTTAAAAGGGCAAATCAATCCTGGAAATATGCAAGAGAAATATTAAATCTGAAATTGATAATTATATCGAACATCAGTTGGACATTTGACCATAGATATTGCTTTCTAAGCAAGAGTGGGACAATTTTTTTAAGGTCTGTGCGTCCAGACAACCAACCTATCTGCATGTGTTGCTTTGCTAATGATGTATACCCGTGTATTTGACGAGGCTTTCAGAAAATATGTTGAGTCGCAGTGCAGAACTCCTCTGTCTCACAAGAAAAACTGTCGGAGGAGACTGGCACATATTGTGATGTTCCATGCTGTAGTCATGGCCAAAATCGTTGGACATACTCTACCATTTGAATACCGTATAAATAATTCCGGCAATTTCGTCACATGTTTTGACTTCATTGTTGTGTGTCGTGGTAAGAGTGACGCAAAAGTCAACAAAATCAGATTTTTGTTGTCAGTTTGAAGAAAGCCTAAAACAGATAAAAGTCGGATTGTTTTCCAATGCAGTCATATTGGAATTTATGCGACTATTATGTCACTGTAGATTGATGAACGCAGTTCCCCCTTCGCAGGGAGTTTGATTGACAGGCGATCTGACCAATCATAATCCGCCGAATTCGCCATTTTGTCTGACAAAGTAAAAGGATTTTTGTCGGTGGAATTGACGTCTTTCATGGTTGAACCAACATTCTTTCTGATGTTCATCCATTTATATTTGATGCTTTAAATAAACCATAAGGAATTGATGATCGATTCACGAGCAGCTTTAACTAAGGCGCTACAGCAATCTGTTTGGTGTGTCCACCAAAGCGTTTTTCCACTCGCCTGTCGTACATTTTCAATTGTTTTAAATGGGAGCGCCGCATTTTTTAAACGCCATGAGCATAACGAGGCGCCGAGCGTTTTTTTTTTTCCGCGCTGAAGCGCAGAGCGCCCAGCGTTTTTTACTGGTCGCTGAAAGTTGAAAAATGTTCAACTTTGAATAAAACCCTGTTCTCATCACTGTCATTTTTTTACCCAGCCATCCAATCACAGTGGAGGAGGGGCGGGACAAATACCACACCGACCAACTGTCACAACATTCTTTCTGTACAATGACATCAACTGGCAGAGCTAACCGAATTTTAGTATGAAACAAATTGTCTGTGAAATCAGTTACTAGTAAACTGTGCTGCGGATATTCTGTATCATAGCAACGAAACGTCTCACGGAAAAAACGCTGCCCTGCCAAAATGCGCTCAAGTGCTCAAAGCTCGGCATCTTCAGCAGAGCTTGCTAAAAAAGCTTTGGCGGACACACGGCCTAAAGAGACACAAAATCGTATTTATTGTTTCAATTTCTTTAAAAAATGACCAAATCTGAAAGTTGAGTCTTTGATTCATATCAAAATGAAACTGCTCTGTTCTCTCTGTCAGCGTGTTGTCAGTGTCCTCTTTGCTCCGTAATGTATTTTCACTGTGTGAGATCATGTTGTGTGGCATGACTGCACTGTAAAAAATATTTTCAAGATTTGTTATCACAACATATTTTCTTTTGTCAAATCAACTTTATGATAATTTATTTAGTTGAGATAACTTATTATTTTGAGTTTCTGATGGTTAAATTAATCTCCTTCATTGTATTAACTCACTTTTTCCAGTTCAATCAACTTTAAATTTTAAGGCAACCCAGGTTACTTACTTTTTTAAGTTAAACCAACAATATTTTTTACAGTGTAGTAATCACATTTTTTCTTTTGTCAAATCAACTTAAATAATTTATTTAGTTCAGATAACATATAATTTTGAGTTTCTGATGGTTAAATTAATCTCCTTCATTGTATTAACTCACTTTTTCCAGTTCGATCAACTTTAAATTTTAAGGCAACCCAGGATACTTACTTTTTTAAGTTAAACCAACAATATTTTTTACAGTGTAGTAATCACAACATTTTTTCTTTTGTCAAATCAACTTAAATAATTTATTTAGTTCAGATAACATATCATTTTGAGTTTCTGATGGTTAAATTAATCTCCTTCATTGTATTAACTCACTTTTTCCAGTTCAATCAACTTAAAATTTTAAGGCAACCAGGTTACTTACTTTTTTTAAGTTAAACCATCAATATTTTTTTACAGTGTGGGACATGGCTTGTTGGACATTGCAATAGTAATTAAAGGGGGCGGGTCTTTGCGGACGGGTCTTTACAAATGCTGACGGGAGTCACTCCAAAGACAAAAATTGGACCAAAAAGATGCACGTTGATTATGACAACAACAAACTCTACGATACAGTCTAAACAGATCTGAGCTTAGTCATGGTTATACAATTCTACCCCAAAAATATTAATACAAAATAATTATTTACCTATTTCTTTCATTCATTTTATTTATTTTATTGACCTACTCAAAAAATAACATCGCAATTTTAGCTTTCACCACTAGAGGCGCAGTATCCCCCTTGAACTCCCGAAATGATGAAACCCAGACAGTTACAGAATATTTCAGTCACTGTGGAAAGCAACAAGAATATCTCTAAATGGAAAACACATGGAAAGCTATCTTCAAAAGGCAGCGTATATCTTTAAATAATTTTCTTATCACATCAAAGAAAGTGGCCTAGAGGGACAGCTGCATGTAGGGATGCTGAATAGAAGCTTCTCTCACAGAGTATGCCACTGTTTTCCTTTCTCCTTGAAACCGCTCTTTTGAAGAGCTGCCCAGTTCTGCAGGAGCCCTGCGCAAAGGTCACGGCCAATTATGTGTTTCAGTATGTGTTGTTTGTGTTTTCTCTTCCTGCAGCACTTTGTGTATTAAAGAGCTCTTTAAGAATGCCCTCTGTAATTCACATTGGGTCATCAAACCAAACGGCCACTTTTGCTTTTTACCTCTTTTGACCCAGCTTTACATTTCTATGGCTGTGTGTGTTTTGACATCTCAGAATTAAAGAAGTTTAAGTCAGAAAACTGCTTTATCCGTATATTCGACCAATTAAATGGCCAACCTTTGTATATAGGTTATAGCTGGAATGTTAATCAAGGACTTTTTCTTTTATTTTTATGAATTGGTTTGACTGCAAAAATGGACATTAATACAGATGGAAACTTTTTAAAAATATATATTTGCAAAATGACTGTTTATGCATTTACCTTACGTGTAAAACATTTTACCAGTTAATAATGGGTGTCGAGTGAAACATTTTAACCAGGCAATATATTGGTGCTCTTCGCATCATTTGCCAATAAGAATCCCAACAGGAAGTAAAGATTATTTAATTTAAAAATAGTTTAAGTTTTGCCTCCTACTGTCATTTCATTTTGCACTGTTTACGTGCGCCTGGTTCCATGCTCATTTATTCTGTGTCCTACAGTGTGACCTGTAGAGATAGAGATTTTCAGCATTTATATGAATAAAGTAGGTTAAAGCTGTTCTTATGTATGTGGACATTAGCATATGATAGTATAAGTGTTGCCAATAGTGTGACTCTTGAAACTTGGCCCTCCCACCCCCTTCCCTCGTCATGAAAAAGTAAACTCAGCATAAAAGTATCCTAGCTTACCACGTCCTCTTCTATAGAACTGCATTAGTTACTTTTGACTATATGCAACAAGGAGTCAGCGAAGTGAGTTTGAGGGTTATCATCAAAATAAAACTAAATGCAAATCCTAATTACAAATAATTGCTTCGTAAAACAATTGGTGTGTCCATTTCAGCTGAATATGGTGACAACATGGCCAGGTTGCAAAACAAATTTTGATTTAGCGCTCAGACCAAAACAAATTAACTTCCGCATCATAGACAGTGAACAGCTTGGCATTTTGGAACCAATGTTGATCTTTAATAATATCATTAGACAGCAGATGATTAATGTATGTAACAGACGATAAGAAACTTATGGTTTATTTGGGAAAAAAAAGTGACTATTATGCAGAATTACAGCAAATGTGCATAATGATTGGATTGCAGAGTTGGTAAATTTACAGATCGACCGGTAATTCTGCAAAATTACTTTTCTCAAATGAAGCTTAACATAAATAAAATAGTGGCGGCCAGAATGAAATATTTTGGCACATGACCTGTTCGATTTTACATATCTTACCTAAACAGCAAACAGTTCCTGGTTCTTGGTTGATACTGCCATCCTTAAAGGCCTAACTGTACGTTCACACCGCCACCGGCGAGAGCGTCAAAGTGGCCGGAAGTCATTCATTTTCATTGAGAGCCGGCGGCGAGCTCCGGCGAGAGCGGCGCGGCGCGTTTCGGACGGCGAGAGCGGCGAGCGGAGTTGAAATCAGCTCAACTTTATGGTAATAAGCAATGACGCGGTTCGGCGGCAACCAATCGGAATGTAGAAGTGCTCCGTTTGAGAGAATCCCAGAGAACGTAATCCTGTAAACTTTGGTTCCGGCCACATTAGTTCCCAAGCAAAATAGAGGAGGTTGATAATTTGAATTTGATAAGAGGGCGCGCAACACTATTTATTTATAGGCAAGATTTTTTGTGCTAGAACACTTTTTTGTAGCGAGAATGCAAATTATAATAGCACTTAACCATGAACACACAAGCCACACCACACACATATGGCTTTTAATTTGTTTATTTCGTTAGCAAACATGTCACTATAATTTTAAAGTTATTTCCATCGATCAATTTTCTGCAAAAATAACGACTGGCATGCTTGTTTGCTTTGTGGCCCCTATATACCGTTTCCCCACCCCCCACGCATTCGATCTACGTCAGAGCATCAGAGCATCCACGAATCTTTCCACAGCGTCGTTAACAGAGCGGCAAGAGCGAATTTTGTCGCTCTCGCCGGCGGCGGTGTGAACGTACGGTAATTGCTGGGGCTGAAATGCTTTCAAAAGTTGTGGCTTTCTGCACTAAATTAAATTTTGGTGTAGGTCTTCCTTTGCAGATTACATCCAGCTTTTCTTTAAAAGTTTATCTTGAAAATGGCATTGATAATAAATTAGCAATGTCCTCCTCACTAATGCTGCTTGCGATTTCCATAGCGAATCGCACTATTTAATCAGCGGGTTGTTTTTATTCCGATCATGTTCCTCACAGCGGGCATAACTTGTCATAAAGTTGGTGAAAACAAGCCCCGCCCATTTAGGGGGCTGATATGATAGGTACATTTTGAAATTTGTCTCTCATTGACTTGCTATGGCTTGGCCCTCTGTAATTCGACAGCTGGACCACCAATCACAGAGCTGAAAGCGTCCTATGGAGAAAACACAACACAACACAAACTGAATCCTCAAAAAGATTCACTGTAGATTTATTGTCAATTTTTTTAAATGTTATTTTTACACAGAGTTTAGCCCTGACTATTCCCTTCTAATATGTAGGACTATATTACTAAAATAAAGTACATACAAACTGCATAAACAACTGCATATGGGCCTACTGTGTACATTTATGAACGATTTGTAAATTGTCCCATTACTAATTTCTATAAAGGATCTGTAGATTTTGTAGACCACCTAAAGATAATTTGAAACAAGTCTGCAAGTGCCAAAGATATTCAGGGCATCATCTCCCTTAATACAGAACAAACTATTAACAACCCATCCTGCATGAGTCTGCGAGTACAACGTCTCCATATTATTCAATGAGAAGACTTCCAAACTTTTCATTTGGAAACTCGAGTTAAATGGACCAGGGGACATCTGCAGTCAAATGAGGCCTTCGGTAACTAGGAGGATTGTGATGGATTCAGAAGCCATAGAAACGGTGGAAATGGCTAACTGCTGTTGTTTGAATGTGTTATGTATTCAAAGCATCTGTTTTGGCTCGCCTGATTCTGCAGGTTGTCATTGTGTTGATATAATTCAGATCAGTGTTCAATACTGAGAAGCAAACCACAGGCCCACTGTTAAGATAAAATGCCTGATAATGGGATGTGATTAATGAACTCTGTTTTGGATTGTCATAGCAACATGAATTAATGGGCATAAATTTACCCGAGATGAACGAGTGCTGGAGACAGATATCAGTGTAAAAAGCTCAGGTCTGTGTCTCTGCTGGTCTCGGAGTTGTATTTTTTTTATATTTTTACTCCGTTTTGCAAGCCAATTTGGTGTACCCCAAAGGGGGCTCCGTCTTTGATGACACCCAACTGGGCCTCCATTGTGTCAAATTAAATCCTTTGAGAATTTTTAATTGAAAAGCTCTATACAGTGGCTTTCGTTCAGTTCATAATTCGGCGCACACTGTGAGTGACAGACAAGTATGACATCCGCCCTGCGGGTCACGTCTCAAGTCCCGAGGCAGCATATGATTACTGTGATTGCTTGATTCTAGAGCTCTCCACTGGATGACACTGATTGAAGCACAAAGGGGGTTGAGTCACATGATGATACATGATGATGCATTGTAGCAAAGTACACAACTAATATGCAGCCGCTTTGAATGGACGGACAAAAACAAAACAAGCTAAAAATAATGGTGCTGTCAGGCTATTTTTCTTCATTCCTTCCCGGAAAAGGAAGTTCATATCGATTCACCACACTTTTACCTCACAGGGCCCATGGGCACTCTGGTAGAAAGAAACATGGACTTGGTAATCCATCTCCATTGCATCAGAGCTCTCTGGGCTAGGAATTCTGTCTGTCGCAGAGGCACGGAACGCTAGAAAGACTCCGGAAATCACTTACCGCTTCTCACTTACATCAGAGTAAAGTGGAGAAGTGTCACTCTCTCCTTCTACTTCAGGTAGTTTTATCCACCTTTCGTTCTTTGAATCTAAGCTGTTTACAGATGGAGACTTTTACGAAGAAGGACTGGCTACTGTTCTGAATGGTTTGTATCGGAATTTCCATTAACCAATATTTGACTTATTCCGAGTGGAAATTCCCAAATGCTGTGTATGGTGTGGCTTTAGCTTAATTCATAAGAAGGACTCTTGATATTCTTGATATTCTCTTGATATTTCTACTCTTGATATTCTTTTCATATTCAGGATTCTTTGTCCGAATCATGACCAATATATACTGTACATTATACAAAATGAGTTGCATTGTCTTTACCCTTGCATTTCAACAAATGTTAAAATGTTTTAAACAATGTACACTATCGTTCAAACGTTTGAGGTTTGTAAGCGTTTTTACCGGTTTTGAGCAAAAAGAGAGTAAAAAAGTGTGTGTGTGTGTGTATATATATATATATATTACTATTTATTTTGACTGTTCATTTTAACTGTTCTTTTTTAATAAAAAATAATTTATTCCTGCAATTACAAAGTTGAATTTTTCAGTAGCTATTACTCCAGTCTTCAGTATCACATGATCCTTCAGAAATCAGTCTAATATGTTGATTTTGGTGCTCAATAAACATTTCTTAATTATAAATGTAGAAAACATGCTGGAAACCTTTCTCCTTTTTTTTTTCTTTTTTTTTTTGTGGAGATTATGCAGTGTAAAAAAAATATTGTTGGTTTAAGTTAAAAAATGAAGTAACCTGGTTGCCTTAAAATTTTAAGTTCATTGAAATAAACAAAAAATGAGTTAATACAATGAAGGAGATTGATTTCATCACCAGAAACTCAAACTATTATGTTATCTGAACTACGTGAATTATTTAAGTTGATTTGACAAAAGAAAAAAATGTTGTGATTACAAATCATGAACACATTTTTTTTTATTTACAGTGTGTTCAAAAGATTAATTTCAATAATTATTGGAAATATAAATCTTTTTTTTTTTAATTTTATAAATGTGTCACTTCGCCCCCAAATGTCATGTAGGTGTTGCAAACAAAGATGAAGCTCGATCTATTTGCAAGCATTTTATCATTGTAATCAAAATAAACCCATGGGACACACTTCTTAGGCTAACCATAATCAAAACTCGAAAAACAGAAAGAAAAAAAAAAACCCTGAGGTGATCAGACCAAGACAGGCTTCAAATACACAGACACACACTTGACGTGTTCGAAATTGTTCAAAATTGTGTTCGGAAAAATGGATGGATGATTCAGCTTGTGAGCGCAATCTTCTGGCAAGATGCAGGAATTCATTCATCACAACCCTCATAGTGCATTATGGGTAGTATCTGAGTCTATATCCGTCATACACTCGTCATTGTGGTGCATTATGGGATTGAATGAGTGTACTACAAATGGTGACACCACTACAAATGGCTGTACTCTTAAATAGTGCCCTATTTAATGGTATAGGGGGCGATTTCGGAGCCTGGGGCTAAACAAAAGACCATGCAGAGCATGAACAAAGAACACATCAGAAACTGAATTGAGAACAGCGCAAAACTAACTCAAGCAAAGTCCAACTCAAGTAAAACACTTAGACAGATCAAATGTGACACCAAACTTTGAATGGTATTAGAACTTGTTATGTATTATTGTAAATACTATTTTTAAAGCTGAAATAGAAGCATGTCAGTTAAATAAACCTACTTTTGCTCAGTTTTGAGCTTACAGACCTGTTACTGCAAATCTGAGAGGAGTTTTGAAGAACAATCCAGAATCATGTCACATCATCAACAATTAAATAGATTATTCAGTAATTAAGTACAAAGAACAGCAGGCTTTTTGCTGCCGCCAGTGGTGCAGAAAAACACACATTTAACTGGATGCCAAATCAGATGGTACATTAGAGATAACTTTCTATGAAACAAGTCTTCAAACAAGTCCCATGAGGGAATTTTTCTGATTTTTTTTTTTTTTTTTTTTTTTTTGTATGTATGAGATGCAAATCTGTTTGGCTCACTCAAGGCACCGATAATTGAAACCATGGTTACACTGGATTCAATCTGTGTTCATTTCTTAGTACTTAATACCTAAATAGAAAAAAAAAACAACGAAAAAAAACTTATTGAAGACAGTAGCATGATTTAATTTCATGTGTATGATTCCTTTTTCCAAAGTCACACACAATTTAATGGCCAATAACAAATCTCACATAGACCGTTATGTTGTAAAAACCAATGGCCATAGCAGCTGAAATTGTCGTAAATATTGTAAACAAGAGGAGCAGCTGTATGATGTCATAGCATAACCACACCATAACAGCTATACATCTAGTTCACAAGATGCATCTCAGCAAAATACTTTTTTTGTTTCAGCAGGACAGATTCACTTCAGTAATATTGTGGTTTCAGTCCTGTTGCGTGGCAGCCTAATATTCACAAAGCTTAATCCCTATTTTACGCTTACCTTAAGACCTTCTGAGATGCACAAATTTTAATGAAGTGCAGATATTTGATTGCACGTTATCTGTAAAATGAAAACTGGTTGCATTGAGATTGAGAGGAGAAAACAATTAAATATGATATTTCTAAGTTTGAACTCAAAGGAATCTAGTTTGATATAGGAAAACATGTTGTATTTCTTTTTGTTTTTGTTGTTTTTCTTCTTTTTTGCAATGCAAACTTTCTAATGTAATTTGAAGGGGTTACATATTTCTGCCAACTTGCATCATCTCCACACAAACTTACTTATGAGTTGATTCTACATTTAAGTGTAACCACAACATTGAAAAGCCATATTCGTCTTTTGCAGTGGTAAAAGGATTCTTACTTTTGACATAAGCTGTGATGCACGGTGAAAGAAATAACCTAGTCTTTAACCTTTATACGGTATTCATATATATTTTTCTCTCTCTCAGAGGCCCCAAAAATGTATGTCTAAAAACAACGAGAGCAATTTAACTAACTTATTATTTTCCCTTCCCTAAGTTAGTCAAAGCCCAGTGGTATTGAAGCATCACCTCTCAGTTTTACTAAAAATAAGTAGTGCACTATTTTCGAAATGTGGTTGCCATCCATTCTAATCACTTTTTTTTCCCTAATTGGGATCAATTTGATTGTTTTGACACGTTGCCAATTGATATAAGTACATGGTATAAAGCCTTTCACAATGATGGTTAAGCACTGGTTTAGAACAAATCAGAGCTGTATGCATATTTAAATCGAATTAATTGGTTTATTCATTTATATTTATGCTGCCAGGGTTGGAAGTATCCCTAAAATAGGTATCTATTGTTCTTTTATAGGTGTATATGTGTATGCATACATATGTATATTATCTATTTGCAATGCATATTTTTCATCTTTTGGCTGGAATGTTTTGTGTACTGTCGCTATTGAAATAAAGTAATAAATAAAAGCTAAAGAAGTTTCAACTTGATACACATGAGCATTGTTAAGTACATATTCCAAGGTGTTAAAGGGATACTCCACTTTTTTTGGAAATAGGCTCATTTTACAACTCCCCCAGAGTTACACAGTTGGGTTTTACCGTTTTTGAATCCATTCAGCCTATTTTCTGATATTTAGAAGAATATCAGTAACCAGACAGTTTCTGGTCTCATTGACTTCCATAGTATATATTTTTTTCCTACTATGGAAGTCAATGAGACCAGAAACTGTCTGGTTACTGACATTCTTCTAAATATCAGAAAATCGTCTGAATGGATTCAAAAACGGTAAAACTCAACTGTTTAACTCTGGGGGAGTGGTCAAATGAGCCTATTTCCCAAAAAAGTGGAGTATCCCTTTAATAGAGCCTTGGAATCTCTGAGAGCCCAAAAAAGAACATGAATTTGATTGTGGATTTGTATACAGTGCCAAATAGTGACAAAAAAATAAAACAAAATACAAACTATTGCCCTTAGTCTAGGCCAGTGTTAGGGCTATTCATCCAATACAATGTAATTGCATTTTACAAAGTCATTGGCTTAGAACTTCACCTATGGAGTACATTTTACATGTTGTCACACTGGCACACTGTGTTTGCTTGTCTTGCAGTTCCCCCGAGAGATGGAGTGGCTGACCTTCTCCCTCCTGGCCCTGGCTGTGTCTGCTTCGGGGCAGCTGTGCCCCAAGCGTTGCATGTGCCAGAACCTGTCTCCATCTCTAGCCATCCTCTGTGCCAAGACTGGCCTGCTTTTTGTGCCAACAGTCATCGACCGGCGTACAGTGGAGCTGCGTCTCACAGAGAACTTTATCACCGCAGTAAGGAGGAGGGATTTCGCAAACATGACCAGTCTCTTGCACCTGACGTTGTCCCGCAATACCATCAGCCAGATTTTGCCTTACGCTTTCGCCGATCTTAAGCGGCTGCGTGCACTGCACCTGGACAGTAACCGCATAAGTGTCATCACGGACGACCACTTCCGAGGACTCACCAACCTACGGCACCTTATCCTTGCCAACAATCAACTGCACAACATCTCGCCACATGCATTTGATGACTTTTTGGGGACTCTTGAGGACCTAGATCTTTCGTACAATAACCTAGTGGATATCCCATGGGACACTATAGGACGCCTCACCAATGTGAACACTCTCAACATGGACCATAACCTCATCGAGCATGTCCCCCTAGGAGTCTTTTCGAACCTACACAAACTAGCACGTCTGGATATGACATCCAACAAGCTAAAGAAAATACCCCCTGACCCATTGTTCCTTAGGATACCAGTTTATGCCAAGTCAAAAGGGTCACCCCTTTCCTCCCTCGTCTTAAGTTTCGGAGGGAACCCACTACATTGCAACTGTGAACTACTCTGGCTAAGGAGGGTAACGCGAGAGGATGACCTGGAAACGTGCGCGTCACCTCCCGATCTTATGGCAAAGTACTTCTGGACAATTCCAGAAGAGGAGTTCATCTGTGATCCCCCTGTGATTACAAGGAAATCTCCCAAAACCTTTGTCATGGAAGGTCAACCCTCCAGCCTGAAATGCAAGGCCAATGGGGACCCAGACCCAGACGTTCACTGGATCTCCCCAGAGGGCCGTCTAATCGCCAACACCTCCCGCACTTTATCCTTTAGCAACGGGAGCTTGGAGATCAACATCACTTCCTTGAAGGATACTGGAGTTTTTACCTGCATTGCGTCAAATGCCGCGGGGGAATCTACAGGCACGGTGGAGTTGGTGGTCAGCCCCCTGCCACACTTGGCTAACAGCACCAACCGAATCCGAGAACCTGATCCAGGTCCGTCTGATATTCTAACCTCTGCTAAGTCGACTTCATCAGTCAGCAATGAGACCAGGTCTCAGGAGAGGAAAGTGCTACTTGCTGAGCTTACGGCAAATTCTGCACTCATCAGGTGGCCTTCGCAACAACATTTCCCTGGAATCAGGATGTATCAGATTCAGTACAACAGCTCGGCAGATGACACCTTGGTTTACAGGTAAGATATCTCATTATTTTGTGAAATCTAATTACAGTTGTGCAATGTTATTGTGGTGCAATTGGGCATCTAACGTCATAGCTTTCTCCTATATAACTGTATTACAATGATATGATGTTCATGTGTTGTTAAGTATCTCAATTCTTTTATTACTGGGACCCACTTTAAATATTGCATCTGTATTGTTTAATTGAACAATCAATGGCCTTCATCTCCATGGACTTGCCTTATGCTTCATTTTTCAGTGTGACTAAAAATGACAGGCGCAACTTTATCTGTATTGCACTGCAGGATGTCTTTGTCACGATAAAAGAGAAAGGGTTTGCTTCATCTGTCAGAAGTTGCACTGTTTATGGGCCATGTATTCCCAGAGCACTTTCTAAAGCTTTGGGATATCCAAAATTCAAAAGTGTTTGTGCACAATGTTCTTTGAGCCTTAGAAATCCCATTCATGAAAGAAGACAGAAATATCAGAGAAAATATGACTCTATGGTCAGACTAACAGAGGATTCTTTTTGATGTGAAAGAGAAAACAAAATATGTGCTGGGAGAGATGGGCACAAACCATGGCTAATTTGTCTTTTTCTAAAGTTTCGAATCCACACAAATTGTGCTATTTTTCTCATTCACAGCTGGTCTGTATGTTTAATTAGTCTGGGTGCTGGGGAAGACCGTGAATTAGCATCCATCGCACAACCTTGGGCAATGTGCGACAGTGAAACGAATGACCATAAAAGCTAAACACATTTCCTGGAAGAAAAGAAATACTGAAGGGATGAAAGATAGGCTACTTTGGCTTTATGAATCATTGATAATGGTGGCTATGTTGTTGGGTCCGGGATACAAGAACATTCCGTGCATGCTGAATTTGAAGAAAAAGGCAAGGGGCACTAATGAAAATTATACATAAATTCAAATGAATTGTACTAATGACATTCCCGACAGTAGTGCTATCTCTATGCAGATAATATAAAGATGGCGTAAAATTATTCAAGCCACCCAAAATATTAAACACATTAAAGCACACCCGAAGTGAAAATTCGGTCATTATTTAAATGCCCTCGTGTCCTTCCAAACCTATATGATGCTCTTTCTTCCGTGTAGCACAAAAAGAGTCCAGAGGGGACGATTTTAGAAAAGGGCATAACAAAGTTTAATTTTGATTCATATAAAGCTATCGTATAACATCAAAAGACTTATATTTTTATTTTTTTTAGCTGAACTATTCATTTAAGAGTGGATTATTTAGAAATTCTGGGAAACTGGGTCATCCCAAGGAGAAGTCCAGCTTGCCAAACCTCATGCGCATTAAAGCAGAGCGATTGATTCTAAAAAAAGACATCCAGTCACTTTTGCTTAAGCTTTCTCTTTTCTTTTTTGACCTTTTAACCAAATCTCCACAATGCTCCTCCTTCTAATTGAATAAGCGTGTCAATAGCTTTCTGTAATGGTTCCACTGAAGCTGAGTCAAATTTCTGAGTCCAAATGCAGTTTAGTTCATGATTAAAAACGTGTACAAACAAAGCAACAACTTGGAAATAAATGCATGGGTTTACCAGGGTTGTGCATCATTCAGAAATGAATTGATAACCTTGAAGTTCCAATTGTATTTCTGAATTTCAATTGAATATGAATTGAAAGTAAATAAAAAGATAATTTTACAATCACAAAGCCAAGTTTAAAAAGGTGTTTGGGGACAGATGGCTTTAGTATGAAGTGGCTGCAGTAAAAAAAAAAAAAACATAATAATAATAATAAATAAAAACTTTATTCATCCAGGCCAATAGATGTCCAAGAAAATCGGAACGAAGTAGAGGCAAAATGTGAGCCAAAACATAAACATTCGCTGCATCCGAAATTGCATGCTATCTGAGTAGGAATTTGAATCTGAATTTACTATGTTCTATATAGTATGAATAAGGTTACTGGGTTCCTACACATTTTCCATTTCAAAATTCCAGAATAGACTCAAATTGCGGCACTGCCATTCATAAATCCTATCCCGTGGCCTCAAGGGATAGTAAATTTTCATCGGAAGTGGTAGAACATTCGGGTATTTTTCGCTCACTTTTTTTTCCAGAAACTATGTATTTGGACTACTTTTCTTTGGCATACTTGGCATACTATAGTTTTGTAAGCAGTGAAAGAAAGCACATTTAGGTTGGTGATCCAAATCACATTCAATACTGTCATTTGGTTGAAAGTAGCATTTGGTGCTAGTTTAGCCATAAGCTAATGTGTACAGGAGAGTTAACACAAATGTGCCTTAATTGTCATTGAAAATCATTGAAAGGGTTGATTAAATGGCTTAGAGGTGTGCACACACATTTATCAGTGATCACATATTAAGTTCAGTTGCAATTTGTCATTGTTTCAAAAGAATGCTCCGAGCAGCAGCATATGCTTGGCTTTGTCTTTAAAGCACATCTTGTGAGGGTAATACTTTTATTCTCTGAGACTGAGTGTTTTATTTTGAGGAAGAAAAGAGCACAGCTGTGTTCCCTAAATAAAGATCCTTAAAGGGTTAGTTCACCCAAAAATGAAAATTCTGTCAGTATTTACTCACCCTCATGTTGTTCAAACCCCGTAAGACCTTCGTTCATCTTCGGAAAACGAATTAAGATATTTAAGATATTAAAATCGCTCCTGCATACAGTCCATAGGCTTCTTGAGGGACTGGCTCTTGCCGTCCCCGAAAAGTCATAAAAGACATCGTTAAAATAGTCCAAGTGACTACAGGGCCTCAATCTTAAGTTTATCAAACGACGAGAACACTTTTGTGCGCAAAAAAACAACAAAAATAACGACTTTATTTCAACTATTCGTTTATTTCTCCCTCTGCGCGAGTCAGCTAACTAGTTTAATAGCGTAAGCTTCTGTTATTGTACGTCACACGCATCACACACACATGACCAGCGTCGACCAATATTGAGCCTACGTGTGACGTAGCTCTACGCAATCACACTACGTTAACGGACTATAGGCTTATGGAGAAGGAAGTAAATAGTTGAAATAAAGTCGTTATTTTTGTTGTTTTTTTGCGCACAAAAGTGTTCTCGTCGTTTGATAAACTTAAGATTGAGCCCCTGTAGTCACTTGGACTATTTTAACGATGTCTTCAATTACTTTTCGAGGACAGCAAGAGCCAGTCCCTCAAGAAGCCTATGGACTGTATGCAGGAGCGATTTTAATATCCTAAATATCTTAATTTGTGTTCCGAAGATGAACGAAGGTCTTACGGGGTTGGAACAACATGAGGGTGAGTAAATACTGACAGAATTTTCATTTTTGGGTGAACTAACCCTTTAAGAAAGTGGTTAAAAGCAGCTCCTCGTAAATCAGAGACTGAGCACTTTGTTGTTTAACAGCCAAAACGCTGAATTTTGCTTTGAATTTTAATTCTGAAATCTGATAAGCACTTTTCAGATAGGATTAATTTTCCAAACAAAGTTTCATTTACAATTGTACAATTATTATCTGATTTGATTCGGACACCCATTGAAACATGCAAGACTTACTTATGAGATATAATTACAGTATTATGTGTATAATTAAGGGAGGAATTCAAATGAGCACCAAATGACATCAAATGAGCACCATACTTGACTTTTAAAGTAGATCAAAAGAGTTTGTGTTCAGATTTTCTTTATTTACTTTTGTACATTGGATGGGATGCCAGCAGTAGTGGAACCACCAACTGTTATGTTACCCTGTCAAAAAGGTTGAAATCTATAATTAAGGTGCACCAGGTAGTGAACTTGACAAGGTCAACCATATAGTATCAATGAAGGAGTAGAGTTAGCCGGACATGTTCAATTCGGATGGGATTAAACAGGATTTTCTGCAAAACACAAACTCCTCAGGGAAAACCTGTCTGAATAGGGGATAATAAATACAGTCTGACAAGCAAATAGAGTGAATGATGTGCTGAAATTCACAGTTGGTGCGAGTGACAGCACCATGAGTATGAGTATGTTCATGTGCATTATTGGTTATTTCTGCACTGTTTAACTGTGAATCACACAGTGGTAATGTCACTGAACATACTGTAAGATGCTTGGATGGATAATGGATTTGAAGAAGAAAAAAAATCGGTAACACTTTACAATACGGGTGCACTAATAAGCATTAATTCATGCTTAACTAATGCACAGATAATACTGAATTAATGTGTAACTAATGATTATCTAAGCTATTCATTAATGATTACCGCATTAGGAACTAACTAACAGTCTGTAAGGTTAATGTATTAGTTCATACATACATTGTTATTAATTAAATATGTAATTGTGTATTAATTCCATAATAACTCATTTTTTAACTAATATTGTTAATTAATATGTTAATTACCAGAATGAGCCAAAACCTATATGACAGGTACACTAATAAGCATTAATACATTATTAATTACTTAATTGTTAGTGCAAATTCATGTGAAAATAACTACAATTACTAAATGACTAGTTAATAATGATGTGCCCCAACAAGTAAAGTCATAATGCATAATGATACCCTTTCAAATCATTAGCTAATGATTAATTAAAGTAGACAACTGGAAGTTGAAGTGCATATTCTTGTCTAATTGTGGCAATTAACACATTAATTTACATTATTAGTTAGGAAAATATGTTATTGAGGAATTAATTCACAATGACACATTGAATTAATAGCAATTAATGTATTACTTAATCTATTAATCATATAGACTCTTTATTAGTTCCTGATGCAGTAATCATTAATTAATGGTTTAGTTCTTCATGAGTTATACATTAACTCATGATTATTTGTGCATTAGTTAAGCATGAATTAATGCATATCAGTGCACCCGTATTGTAAAGTGTTACCAAAAAATCTATTAAATTAGATAAGAACAGCACTTTCACTAGTGGTTTCACCAATTTGGAATTGTCATTATCAAAACGATGGCAATAAATAAATAATAAGAATTTAATATAAAGTTGCATTAGACTTGAATACTGTACACTACCTGGAAGCAGTGTTGTACTGTAATCGATAACTAAAGCTTAACATATTAAACATGTTTTATGATAAAAATAAAGCTAAAATAGTGAATGAAAGGTACAGTACATACTAGATCAAAAACTTAAAAACATTTTGTTACTGACAAGACTTTTTAAAAACAGCCGAGCTACATACATGTGACTGAAGACGAATTGAAGTAAGTACTGTTGCTAGTTTTAATTAGTTGCCACCCAACAGGGCAGATGAGTGTTCTGTTAATACAAATGGCAGAAAGGTTTTACTCTTAACAATCTGCTAATTGCTTTCTTAATGGATATTAAACCAGCATTGAAAAATTCAGGGTTTTATTTTCACTGGGCCCCCAGCAGATGCTTTTAAAGAAACACAGCAATTATCCACTTCACAGCCAGACAAAAGCAAAGTCCAGAGCTTCCCTAAAATCTTAATTAGATCATATCATGTGTGCTTTAAAAGCAGGCTATGTAAATTGTGCCTTTGGATGAAAAGGTGGATATGGTTGTTGTTGAAACAGCGGGACAGATGGTTGGTGCAACCTGCATGTCTGGCAC
This sequence comes from Pimephales promelas, assembly GCF_988280905.1. Taxonomy (NCBI): domain Eukaryota; kingdom Metazoa; phylum Chordata; class Actinopteri; order Cypriniformes; family Leuciscidae; genus Pimephales; species Pimephales promelas. The sequence goes on from NC_142784.1 coordinate 27,671,378, forward strand.
CCACTTGTGTTCAATAGCAATGTGATTGTAACCACCGAAAAGCTCTTTTTTTAGTGGTGAAAATGGACACATCTGTTTGGAAGATTTTTCCTTCTGGTTATATGTATTTTGTTCTATAATTTTTCGTGAACCCATCATTACGTGTTATAGCTCACCATATTAGTGTTTACCCTATAGGGTTGGAACTTTTGAAACCAATGAAGCAAGTAGAGGATCCGTTAACATAAATCTAACTTTATAAAACTGAATAAACTGGAGCAAACCTAACATTGAAGACACCGGACACCGAACTGAACTGAACAGAGGGTTTAAATACACAGGAATGATTATTTAACAACAAGTAACAGGTGCGCAAGTCAACTAGAAACCATGGTAACAAGCAGGGCACACAGACTGCATCCTAAATCCTTAAAGGGGTCATGAACTGGTGGCTTTTTAAATTTTTATTATATTGTTGTCTGAGGTCAACTTATGACGTTCGATTGGTTTTTACATTAAAAAAAAAAACAGCAAAATGAATTTTCTACCCTAGTTTTGAGCCCACCTCAAAAACACATGATTTTTGTGGGCATCTCGCACTGAAGACTTGAAAGTAAACGCCCACTGCTGTGAGTGGATAACAGTTTTGCATATTATAATGAGTTTCACTCTCGACCCACGAGGTAGGCATCTATGTTATTTAGCTATGCGTGTAATGCCCGAATCAGTGGGCGGGGCTAAACCGGCCGTGTTGCAGTAGGCGTTGATCTTCTGCGGGGGTGGTGGTTTTATCTCTTTGACGTCATAGTTCCCCACTTTGAAAAATTAGTCGTTTGCTAAGCCTGGTGTCAATAAAAGCTTTTATTGGACTAACAAGGACGTTTTCAGTTCTGAAACTTACAGGATATTCTTATATGATGACCTCTTAGATGTCAAAAGCTCAAGGAAAATTTGAAAAAGAGTATTTCCAAATTCACAGTACTCATTCAAGAGTATAGTATAGTATAGTATAGTAGGCTGGTACCCAGATGACCTACTACCTTCGATGAGATTCTGAAGTGTGCATATGATGGACACTTCACAATCCCATGAGGTCAGGGGAGAGGATTTGTGAATGGCAGTGAAGCGGCGTAACTGACGCTGACGCTGGTAGGTCACATGATGATGACATGGAGATTACATTCACACTACACACATTCATACAATATAAAAGTAAATACTTATTATACAGTCCCTCCAGGATTTCACGATTTTTTTTGTGATTTTTGCGATCAAAATGACTGATTTTGTGGTGGTAATTTCCAAAAATTTGTGAAAATATTTGCGATTTATATATAACATTTACCATAATAGTATTCAGTCCTTCCAGAAAAACGCAGAGTTTTTTTGTGATTGTTGCGGGCAAAAATTGATTGATTACGCGGCCCGTTTTCTTTAAAAATGCGATGGAATATGCGGGATATTTATGCAATTTTATGCAATGAAATTGCAGGAATTTGCAAAAATTGAGGGAACTTGCAAAAATTGTGGTTTGATGAAAAAGAGAAAAAAAGTGATTCCCCCAACATCCTGTTCTCACTAGGCTAATGTAAGAGTCATTTCTTATTACTTCCTTTGATAAGCAAGCATACTACATCATAGAAAGTGCTGTGAATATTTAATTTCTCATCTTGTTTTATTTCAGACTGTAACGAGTGTAAATAAGGTGTGGCCCCTTTAAGAGCTGCGCGCTCCCTGTTGAACTCTCTGCAGTGTTATATGTGCGCCTCGAACACCCCATGTGTGCGGGTAATTTCTGTTTGATGCTACTTCTTTTATATTATGTTGTTTATTAAGTAACGATGTGACGGCAGAACGTGTGACAGACCGTTATACAAGTTCGATTTGTGAGATGTCAATCGCCTCTGTGAGTCTGTCTGGCGTCGCGTAATTGCGTCACTTCATAACGTTCCCATGGAAACAGGGGGAAATGGCTGCTCTTGTGTGAAGCAAACGCAACATTTTTTAACTTTCTGCTAAGATACATGTGACTTTTTTTGCAACGAAAATGCGAGGATTATGAAATTATGCAAACCCCCGCATATTTTGCACGGAAATCAGAAATTTATGCGGCGAAAGTGCGGCGTATTTGAAAAAATGCGGCCCCCGCATAAATATGCAGACTTTGGCTGATTTTGCATTGAATTCAGCGATCGCATAATCGCGTTTTTCTGGAGGGACTGATTATAAGGACTTACTCAACAGAGTATGTGATTTCGGATGTATTGACAATGCAACTAGGTAGAACATGTCAATGAAACTAAATAAGTAAATAAAATCATAGGTTAATTGGGTTAATATGGGTTGGGTTAACCATGGGTTAATATACAGTAGTGCCATGTTATAGCAATATATTTTTATTGAGGAGACCACAGATGTGTGCTGTTTTGAGTGCTGGCCTTTAGCATGGGATCTTCCTACCAGGCTTCTAACCTGCTATAGGATTCTTTCCCGTGTCTCAGATGAGGTTGTTGCACGTTACACGGGCAAACAAACACCGCCAGACTGATAAAGACAGGCTGCCTGCTGTGATGGAAAGAGTATGGGGAAGGAAAGTATATGTCTTGGTCATGTTTCCCTGGGTGAACTTAAGAGTAGCTGTGCCCAATCAGTCCTGATTAACAGATGGTTAATGTGTGAACTGGGAGACAGAGAAGGGCTAATGTTTCATTCATCATGAATGACTGATGAGCTGATTAAAGAGACTCCCAGCAAGGGCATCACTGGACTGCAGAAGAGAGAGTGAAGTCTGTGTTATCTGCACCATTCCTTCCATTTCAGATGCCAAAATCTCTGCAATTGTGATAGCACTATATTAAAGGCTGTAATCTAGATTACTGTTGGTGAACAAAATACTATATTTATGCATTCTAGATCACTGACAAGTTGCTAATATTGTAATACATTTTTCTGTTGTCAATCTTGCTGATAGAGCTACTAGCTCACCATACAAATTCAAAGTATTAACATTTTCCAGGCAGCTGCCTTCTGTGTGAGCTGCAACTGTCTTTTTCAATGATCTTGCCTATGAAAGGAAGATTTGAGGTCGGTCTATAGTTTCTTATGATGGTCTTATCCAGATTGCAGATCATCATCCAGATCCACATTTACCACTTCTAGGAGATCTGCTTTTAAGCTGTGTAACACACTTTTGAAAAAAGATGTGGGAAGTGCGTCATGGTCGCAGGTTGATGTTTTAAGGTGTTGTACGGTTTCTTCCAATTTTTTTCCTTCAATTTCTTCCAAAACAGACGTGGTAACTACTTTCTCAGGTTGTGGTTGGATCTGCCTGACCCCAGAGCTACTCAAGAATGTGCTGATCACCTTTCTGATGTTATTGATTTTCTCAGAGAAGAAAGAAACTGCATGTAATGTTATAATGGACTACAAGTTTTGTCTTCCGCCACATGCGCTCTGCTATTCTGCATTGTCTTTTCATATTTTGCACATCTGTTGAGTTTCTCCAAGGTGCTTTTTGTCTACCACTGTTCTTCCTGACATTCACAGGAGCAATATCATCAATTACACTAAAGAATCAAGGAGAAAATCAACAGAGTCAGCAGATATGCTTGGTTTTAAAGATAAAGATATGTATTTAAAGTGACAAATACATTTCTAATGTTATACAAATATTTTCATTTCAAATTAAAGTTCCATTCATCAAAGAATCCTGAAAAAAAGTATCATGCTTTCCACAAAGATATTAATTAGCACACATTTATAAAATTAAGTAATGTTTCTTGAGCACAAATCCGCATATTAGAATGATTTTTGAAGGATCATGTGACACTGAAGACTGGAGTAATTAAAATACAGTTCCCTATTGCAATTGCATACCTTATATACATCTAAAGATGCAGACTGTCAAAATGTTGAGTTTGCATTTCGATCAACCGATCCTCCTCTTTTCATCCTCCCTCCCAGGAATTTTATCATTCCTGCAGTGCCCAAGATCAATTTTTAATTATGGACGTCACTATAACTCCCCTCCCTCTGTACCGGTGCAAGACGACATGCTTTAATTAAAATGACATGCCATAACCCTCCAGATAAAACAGCTCTCCTTGCCCTAGATAGTGATTTTATTGACAGCCGACAACAGGTAGCCTTAAAAAAAAGATGCTAATCTAGCGAAACAAAATGACTTGGAATCATTGTTATGAAAGAGAAGTGTTCTTTCTGCCTCATACCATGTTGTCTTCTTGAATACAAAGTGGTTTAATCATTTAAAAAGGAAATTTCAGAATAGAACACATTCTAACCTAACATAATGGCAAAAGTACTACTACTAATAATAATAATGACTGTTTTCAAAGCAATTATAGCTGCATAAAGCTAACAATTATTAAAAACTAACTGTTAGTTTTAATATTTGGTGCCTAATTGCAATAATAAAGAACTTGGCTGCTATTATTCAATTTCTTAATTATGAAAATATGTTAATGTCTTTAAAATTACATCACAAAACACATTTAATTAGTACTACTAAAACATTTCTTTTTTTCTGTTTTTGAAAGTGTTTTAGAGAGAATTATACAAAGATTTGTACTATTAGCAGGGGTAGAAGAATAAGCTATTTTAAAAGTGAAACACTTTCAGTTATACTGTTAAACATGTCTCCACCTCGTCTTTATGGATTGCATTTATTTAACATTTTTGGAGAATCAGCCACTTACTAAAAATTGATTTTGAAAAAAAAAAATCGTTTGGTTCATTTTTCATGTGTTTTCCATCCTCTATATGCCGTCGTTCTAAACGAAGCATAAAATTAATTTTCCTTGTGGGGGTGTAATTAGCATGTATTAGTAAGCTGCGACACTGGGGATTTTTTTATCTACTGATATTGGGTGTTCTGTGTTGTAGACGAATACATTTCAACTCCTCTTATGTTTGCCATTTTGACTTTTCCTAATCTAATCTTAATGTAAATTTCAATTTAATCTTCCTGAAAAACATCACTTGGGTTCAGGGTCTCAGAATATAATTTTCTATTTAGCATTAACTTCTATTTGTATCATTGTATTTTTTCTAATATGGGTTCTTGCCTGGTTCGCTCTTACCCCAACACAAACAATGTTGCTGGATGTATAGCAGTCTCTAGAGATGCATGATTAATCAAAATAAAATGAAAAATCGTGACATGGCATAGTGTGATTATTACATTTTAAGGTCCCACTTTATATTAAATGAGATATAATCACAAACTATTTAGTCAAATTGAGCAGCCCTACTAACAAACCTACAACTTTTAAATTATTTTTAAAAAAAATTCATATTCTATTCTTATTATAAATTTTCCTATTGTATTCACATGAAAAAAAGTATTTTTTTCCCCCCCAAATACTGTGGCCCTAGCAAATACCTTTCTAAAAGAGCTTAAAACTGAGGGATACAGCCTCAGTAATATCGGTCTGGGCTTTGACCCAGAGGAACCTCTCAAAAGATTTGAACAGTTTAGTTTCAAAATAACCATGGGGTCTGAGACCTCAAACAAAAACCGTAAAGTGAATTTTAGAGTGAAACCATTTTGATTGAGTGGTCCATTTCAGTAGCAACATAATCATGATTGCGTTACAAGGGTCTCAATACCAAATCGTTCCAAATCATCAAAAGAACGCTATGTGGGACGAAATGCATCCGTTGTAATGTAAGTACACCCCCTCCCTTAAGCTAGACAGCAACCCAGCTAGGATTTTTTTGTTCTAAAAATGTTCTGAGAACATTACCATGCAGTGTTCTAATAATGTTTTCAGCGGGTAGTTTTCTTTTGGTTCCTAAAATGTTCTCTTAAAAGTTCTAATAACATTCTCTAAAAACATTCTAAATATGTTAAATGCTAACATTGTTAGAACATTATTTCCTGACGTTCTTATAACATTTTCAGCGGGTAGTTTTCTTTTTGTTCCCAGAATGTTCTCTTAAAAGTTCTAATAACATTGTCTAAAAACATTTTAAAATATGTTTATTGCTAACATTGTTAGAACATTATTCCCTAATGTTTTTATAACATTTTCAGCGGGTAGTTTTCTTTTGGTTCCTAAAATGTTCTCTTAAAAGTTCTAATAACATTGTCTAAAAATATTTTAAATATGTTTATTGCTAACATTGTTAGAACATTATTCCCTAATGTTTTTTATAACATTTTCAGCGGGTAGTTCTCTTTTTGTTCCCAGAATGTTCTCTTAAAAGTTCTAATAACATTCTCTAAAAACATTCTAAATATGTTAAATGCTAACATTGTTAGAAAATTATTCCCCGACGTTCTTATATCATTTTCAGCGGGTAGTTTTCTTTTTGTTCCCAGAATGTTCTCTTAAAAGATGGCATAACATTCTCTATGAACACTCTGAAAATGTTTTGTGATGACCTTCTATAAAGGTTTAATCATAACATTTTTAAAACATTATCCCCTAACTTTCTTATAAAGTTTTTAGCGGAAGTTTATTTTTGTTCCCAAAATGTTCACTTAAAACCCCTCAAAAATGATTAGCTATAACATTGTTAAAGCATAACATTTTATTAATCTCAAAACTAAAACATCAAAATCTAACAGGTTTATAAATGGCATCCACATAAATTATTAGAAGTTCTGCGTACAGTAAATGCCCAACATTACATGAAGAACTCAGTAAAGTCACTCATGCGTCTTGACTCCAGTGTTTGCTCAGAGCACTCATCATCAGTCTTTGCTTGTTTTGGTTCTTGCAGAAAAATAATCCAGGAATCTGTATTAATAGTAGTGTTTTACTATTCTCTCTTCTATAGTTGTCCAGCTGCTCCCCCAGTTAGCATTGAGCTCTGTTCTCTGTGTGCACAGTAGAGTTTTTCCTCATAGCCTAAAAAAGAAGATCATGCAAAAGTGTAAACATAAAGAATACACATACATTAAGATCACAAGCAATATTGACATTGAAAACTTTCAAAATTAGCCAGCCTAATTAGCAGTCAGAAATTATGTAAAGACTAATTTATTGAAAGTATAAATATGATAAATTATGATAAAAAAGAGTATCTTTTTTTGTTTCTGTAATTTAAAACATACTTAATCCATGTATCCAATATCTTAATCCAATAAAGTTTTAAAAATGGATATTTTTCTTACACAAATGCTTCGCTTTAAAAGGGCTTTATAACCCCGCCAGAGTCATGTGGTGGATTACTTTTATCATGGATGGATGCGCCTTGATAGACGGCCATTCACTGCCATTCTAAAAGTCAGAAGAGTCAGGACATTTTTTTAAATATAACTCAGATAGTATTCATCTGAAAGAAGAATGTTATATACACCTAGGAAGCCTTGAGAAACGCTCTTTCCAATTCATTAACGTTAACCTCTAACGTTATATGAATTACTGAAATATTATTAACTTTTACTTTCAAAAGACATTAAGATCACTTTTAAGTAAAAATACAGTATTCGTATGCATAGAACACAATACCGGTATTATAGTAGGCTACCTTGGTTGTAAATGGAGACTTTATTGTGTCATCGGTAAGTTAATCATCTTGAAACAGTCCGTTTGGAGTCTGCATTAAAACAAATCTAGCTGTTATTCAAAAGTAGCATACACTCAGATTTATTGCGACTGTCATACAATTCTAAGAAAGTAGAAAGTTAGGTCTAATACTGAAAGACATCAAGGATAAGAGAAAGCTATGTAAACTGAAAAAATACACACAAAAACTTACAGTTGTGAAAGAGTTCCGTTGACCAGGAGTTCTGTTGTTTTGGGCCAATGTGTCGCCAATTTAGACAACGGACATTCTGCGCCGAGTTCTTCAACAGAAACGTTGCTTTATTTGCGCTGTTTGTCGAGTTCAAATGTTCTTACGTCATGGGAACATCGCGCTGTGATTGGTGGTTTTAAACGTTGATCTACAGCGACCTCCAATCAGCTTCTCATTTCTTGTAAACGCATTTGTCGCAGCAGTTCAGTTCAGAGTAGCCTAATATATCCTCAAAACACTTTACGTATGCTGTTTTGACAATGTTCCTCTTTTATTATGGAAAATTATGCCATTATTCTATAGGTTAAAATAATTCTAAAATATGTTACCTAAACAGCTTCCTTAAAATATCCTTACAATTTTATGAGCTTTTGTTAACATATATTATGAGATTTTGTCATCTCAGGTAAATGTCCACAAAACATTTGATGAATGTTGCTTTGATAATGTTCCTCCTTTGTTATTGTGCCAATGATTTATAAAAGATAACAACATTTCGACAAAAAATCCTCAAAATGTATCATGCAAAATGTTTGTTAAAAAGTCAATTTAAAGGAATGTTTTATTAAAAACATTTTATCATCTCAGGACTAAATAATCCTCAAAACATTTTGCGAACGTTAATTTGATTATGTTCTTCCTCTGTTATTATGGTAGGCCTACATTCAATATTTTATGAAAGATCATTTTATAAACTTTTACCTCATCAACATCCTCAAAATGTTACATTTAAAACATTCTAGTTTTGTTAACACGTCACATTACAAGAATGTTTTATAAAAACATTCCATCATCTCAGGCCTCAATGATATCCTCAAAACATTTTTTGAACGTTGATTTGATAATGTTCCTCCTCTGTTATTATGGAACATTGTTTCAGTGTTTTATTGAGAACGTTGTAATATCTGTTATCTCAACAACATTCCCAAAACATCCTTAACATGTTACAGTGTTAATGTTTAAACACGTCACATTACAAACATTTTATTAAAAAACATTCCATCAACTCAGGCCTCAATGATATCCTCATAACATTTTGCGAACATTGATTTGATAATGTTCCTCCTCCGTTTTTATGGGACATTGTACCAATGTTTTATTGAGAACATTGTAATATCTGTCATCTCAACAACATTCCGAAAACATCCTCAACATGTTACAGTGAAAATGTTCTAGTTTTGTTAACACGTCACATTACAAGAACATTTTATAAAAAACATTCCATCATCTCAGGACTAAATAATATCCTCAAAACATTTTACGAACGTTGATTTGTTAATGTTATTCCTATGTTTTTATGGGACATTGTTTCAATGTTTTATAAAAGATCATTCTACAAACCTTTACCTCATCAACATCCTCAAAATGTTAAATTTAAAACATTCTAGTTTTGTTAATCACGTCACATTACAAGAACGTTTTATAAAAAAACATTCCATCAACTCAGGCCTCAACGATATCCTCATAACATTTTGCGAAAGTTGATTTGATAATGTTATTCCTATGTTTTTATGGGACATTGTACCAATGCTTTATTGAGAACATTGTAATGTCTGTTATCTCAACAACATTCCCAAAACATCCTCAACATGTTACAGTGAAAATGTTCTAGTTTTGTTAACACGTCACATTACAAGAACATTTTACAAAAAACATTCCGTCATCTCAGGACTAAATAATATCCTCAAAACATTTTGCGAACGTTAATTTGATTATGTTCCTCCTCTGTTATTATGGGACATTGTTTCAATGTTTTATAAAAGATCATTCTACAAACCTTTACCTCATCAACATCCTCAAAATGTTAAATTTAAAACGTTCTAGTTTTGTTAAACACGTCACATTACAAGAACGTTTTATAAAAAACATTCAGTCATCTCGGGCCTCAATGATATCCTCATAACATTTGCGAACGTTGATTTGATAATGTTATTCCTATGTTTTTATGGGACATTGTACCAATGTTTTATTGAGAACATTGTAATATCTGTCATCTCAACAACATTCCGAAAACATCCTCAACATGTTACAGTAAAAATGTTCTAGTTTTGTTAACATGTCACATTACAAGAACATTTTATAAAAAACATTCCGTCATCTCAGGACTAATAATATCCTTAAAACATTTTGCGAACGTTAACCTGATAATGTTCCTCCTCTGTTATTATGGAACATTGTTTCAATATTTTATAAAAGATCATTCTACAAACCTTTACCTCATCAACATCCTCAAAATGTTAAATTTAAAACGTTCTAGTTTTCTTAACACGTCGCATTACAAGAATGTTTTATAAAAAACATTCAGTCATCTCAGGCCTCAATGATATCCTCATAACATTTTGCGAACGTTGATTTGATAATGTTCCTCCTTTGTTTTTATGGGACATTGTACCAATGTTTTATTGATAACATTCTAATATCTGTTATCTCAACAACATTCCCAAAACATCCTTAACATGTTACAGTGACAATGTTCTAGTTTTGTTAACACATCACATTACAAGAACGTTTTATAAAAACATTCCATCATCTCAGGCCTAAATAATATCCTCAAAACATTTTGCGAACGTTGATTTGATAATGTTCCTCTTTTGTTATTATGAGATATTGTGCTAATGTTTTATTGAGAACATTGTTTAATCTGTTATCTCAGCAACATTCCCAAAACATCCTTAACATGTTACAGTGAAAATGTTATATCTTAGTTTACATTTAACCTTATAGGAACATTATTTGAAATGAGAAAACATCCTTAAAACATTCTTTGAACATTGCATTCAAATGTTTTATTTAAAACATTAACCAAACCTCTAGGGAATGTTAGCCAAAGTTCTGAGAACGTTCCCTGTTAGCTGGGAAAGCCCTTTAGATAGCACGTGTGACTGAGGTTTCACTTTAATGCAATAAAGGAATTTCTGAGCCAGACCATCTCCTCCTAGAGCTACTTAAAGTCCTTGTGCTTACAGTGAAACCAGGCAGATTTGAAGAAGTGACTAGCACCACCATATTTTTCCCCGTTTATCAAATCAATCGATCCTTAGAAGGAAAGAGGAGAGATTTATGAGGCCACGCTCTTCTGTTGAACCAGCTTTTTCCTCTGCTCTCTCTCTCTTAGACCATTTTTCTTTCTTTTTCTTTTTTTTTTCTCAGCATTTTGTTTATTGTGCAACTTTGGCCAGCAAATCTTTTTTTCTTCTTCTTTTTTTTTTTTTTTGAAGATATGGCAGAAGAAAAACCAGTCAATGTTCTTGAAAAAAAAAAAGAGAGAGAGAGGTTTCCTTTCATATAGAAATATTCATGGTGCCTGGGAATCTTCTTCCGGACTGGAACTGATGGATTATCCGGGCAGTTTGCGAATGAGTCTAGTTTGTTGAGCGTTTGATCTTGACCTGGATCCAGTAGGCCATTTATTTTTACTATGCTGTGCCTGTGTAAAATTATAGCTATTGCTTTGGCAGATGTGACAATAAAACGATGAAGCATCCTTCACTTCCCACCCCTGGGCCTACGCAAGGTCTGCGAGTTGAAAGCCATATTGTGAGACTTAACGAGTTGATTGTCGGACAGCAGCTTTTCTACAAAAGCCCTATCTAGCCACACCACTGGCATTGAAAGCTGTTTAGCCGGCATTGTGAAACACAATCCAATCCTCTTCTCCTCCAGCCTGTCAGGCAGTTACCGCAAACAGTTTTCTCCCTTGGCTGAGTGCGATATGGCATTCAGAGGTACAGCGAGAAGTCAGCAGGACTGTTTAAGCATGTACCGATTTAATTGCGGGAATGCATCTTTCCCAGTGTGGCCAGATCGCCCACGGCATTTATGCAGCAAGATGACTCCCCATGTTCTCATAGCTTTCTGCTTCTGTTGCCCCTGGTGTATTTTCCAATTTTGTATTTCTTCCAATTATGGCCAGCTCAAATATCCATGGCTGATCGAAAACATTGGAGACTCATTAGAGTCCAGTACTGAGATGTGAATATGAACTCCTAATATTTAATTAAGGCGTTTAGGTGGGATTTAAAGATGTTCTGTGAAAAACAGTAAGAAGAAACCTCAGTTGGAAGCCTAGCCCTCTGGCGAGGTTTAGTTTGCATTGTGTTGGGATAATGTCCGAATGAAGTTGCAGTTGTGGATATTAGATTTATAACGTTTACATCAATGACAGGATACATGTACGGAGACCCTAAAGGGGACATAGTGGTGGGAAAACCAATAGATGGTGTAGAAATAATAAGTAAATAGGGGCTTTTGCACCAGAGGAACCTTTTCATAGTTCCTAGAATGTGTTCAAGTGTTTAACGTGTTCGCAACTAGAAAGGATTTTAGTTCTAGAAACTCCTTTTGGAGGAACTAATTTAGCTCCTACTGTACTTCACAGTAGGGTCTACACCAGCACTATAGGAACTTTAGGGTACACTGATTGCCCGAACGCTTGCGAAACACCAGTACCTGCCATTTTTTGGGGTCTCTAATATACAGATTATAGCTTGTATATTTACTCCAGAAACTATATGAACATGAAAAACAGTGATAGATGGACCTCTTAACGTTTACGCTAAAGAGAAAATCCAACGCAACTATGAGGGGACCAATCCAAACATGATTATGTATTTCTGCTCAGCTGGCGACACTGGACATCAACCACACGGCATATGCTAATACCTTTTCATATGCTGTCTACTTTCTATGTACAACAATCTAATAAGGTATTAGACCAGCCCGTTCTCTTCCCAAGGCGTCATATACTAATGTTTTTGCCAAAGCGTATACATCCAACGCACATGGCATTGGCCTTTAGCATCAATATGAGAAGCAGATATATATGGGCCAGAATGCGTCTCCTAGTGGTCTAACCCAAACCCCACCCCAGACCTAAACCTACCCAATACACTCGGACATTCTCTGCTTCCACGTCCATTTAAATGCATTGCAGTTAGTCAGTTTTCATTCGTTTTTCTTGTCATTTTAAGTTTAAAATGGTCAAACAGTGTGCATGGGGTACATGCAACTCTGACACTAGGTTCCCGAGAGGCTGGGCGATGGTGTGTATGTTTTTTACCCTTTCCCAAGCCACATCTCAACCGAGATAAGTGTCTGCTCTGTATAAAGTTGTGTGATTAAGTTATGCAGAAGACCACAACCCCACCTAAACGTGCATAAATTCAACAAGGATGTCTACATCTGTTCTAAGTTAAGTCAACAACGTATTTGAGCGTTATCTTTAAAATATCGTAACGTAACGTTAGGCTAACATTAGACTAGCATTAGAAAACGGTAACGTTAGCTTCTAGCTGCGTTGTACATCATGTCGCTTAGCTTCGTTAACGTATCTGTAAATAACCGAGATAACTAATGTTAACAATGTTGTGCTGCAGATTGATCTCATGAAGTAGCGTGTGTATGACACGCCAATTCGTATTTCCATTTTTGGCGTGCTATCAAGACGCATAATCGCCTTTCAGCGTGTTTATGAACGCCGTTGACTTAACGTTATATAAATATATGACTTACCTCAACCCCGTCCCTAAACCTAACCGTCACTGGGGTTAATGGCATTTATGACTGTTCCCTTACCATCCTAGGTAAAAAAAAGATGACTTACCTCAACCCCATCCCTAAACTTAACCGTCACTGGGGTTAATGGCATTTATGACTGGAGATTTGACTGCGTGTTCAGACACGCGGAATGACGCGGACGTTAATGACGTAGACATATACGCATACACGCGGATAGCACAAAATGCGTGGAGATAACACGCCACCTGACTCGAAAGTGCCGTATATGTTTACGCAAAAGTCATGATGTCATGTTGTGTGCTGAATGATTTATGTAAATACTGTCGCACTAAACGGTGATGGCAACGATATGCGGGTTATCACGTTTACACTGTGACCTGTACATGTTTGCCTGGAGCTGAAGCTTTTCATTGACCTTCTCAACAAAAAAAAATATTAATATAACCCTCCAATGCATAGTTAAGGCCCTTTAGGTGACTTGAGATGATATATAATCTTTCTGTCTCCAAAAATCACCAATAGCTTGTTTTCACGTGACGGCACACCACTGCGTTGCCATGGCGCGAAATGCAGATGGAGGGCAGGAAGTGATTTTCTATATTTAGGAAGCACTATAACACACTCAAAATGCCTATGTTTTGCATCGTTTACGGTTGCTCAAATCGATCAAACCACGAGGAGTTTTTATCGTGTGCCCAAATTTGTTGTTCATAAGGGGGTAAAATACAAGAAATTGACAGAAAAACACCGGGAAAAATGCCTTGCAAACTTGCGTCTGCGGTCGGGAGGAGCCGAATGGGAAAATGCCTGTGTGTGTGTGTGTGTGCAGTGATCACTTCGTCAAATGTGAGTTAATACATTATTTATGTGGCTTATAATTACATTATTCAGGTGTTTAAATACACTTATGTGGCTGTTTGTGTAACGTACCAGTTTCCGAACTTTGTAAAGTCAAAGTATGTCTGTAAGACGAGGTAGTTGCTGATATCTACAGCCTCGATGGCAAGCAAATCTCTCAATTCAATTGGAAATCGGTCCTCTTCATAACGTAAGGATCACGTCCAACATATGTTTCGATTTTCTGTTTATATATTTCTCTTTCTCTCGCGTCTAAAGTAGTACAGTACGGATTTTCCTCCATCTCGTCCATTGCACTCTTCATCTCCTTGCCCTCCATCTGCATTCCGCGCGTCAACACAATCACGTGACTGCAAACCACCTGTGAAATGTCTCTTACTGTGACAGCTGCCATAGCGCCATAGGTCAATTGCTCCAGCTCAATGAGAACACCAGATCCCCTATTTATTTTGGGTATTTGTATCCCCATAGACACTTTATTCCCCTTTTTGGACATTTTATGCTTATTTGTATGTTAATAAACTCCTCTCTGAGGCTTGACGCCACACTTGCACAACACCAGTATGATTTGCCACTTACTGATTATAGACAGATGGTATTAGAGAAGTTCTCATTCTACAGAGTATTTTATGAGGGGGAAAAAAAACAAAAAACTGCGAATGCCTGTGCCAGGATGCATCTAACAGTTTATCTGATCACTTGCATAAGCAGATTGAAAATTAAACAGACAATTAAACAGACTCAAACACAAACGTGGCAGCTTAGTTTTGAGATCCGCCAGACTAATATAGCAGAATTCAGCATGTCTCATTTTCTTGACCCACTCCTTGATGACATCTTGGGTCTGTCGACTCCCATTTCTCCATGCTTTATTAGGCCCAGCTCACTTTACACCACATTAGCTCGGAGACAGCTCTAACTCACACTAGCGCGGGCCGAGCAGAAGACCGTGGGCCATGTGAGGATAGAATTGGCATTTCTCAGAGGAAAGCACTGGCATGTCACCGCCTCTTTACTGGCAGGCACGCCCAAATGCAATTTCAGCCGCATTCTCGTGTCAATACAGAGATATTCTCTCTGACTGGATGTAATCATACTCCAATCAGACATCTCCTTGAGCACGAGCTACCGTTATACCTTCATTTGGAGTGATTATTCGACTCCAGGGCGACTGTCAGACTGATGTCACCCAAGCCACTGTTTACCTGCAGGAAACAAGCAGTCTCCGTCTTTCTTAATTAGTTGACGTTATTCAGATGACTGAAAAGGAAGAACGAATTGAACATATTTATTCACTGTGGTCTGTGATGAGCAAGTGTGACAGTTTGCCGAAAATAGAACCCTATGCATTGAATTGAATGCAAATAAAGTGTTGAGTTTAAATGGTATTGGCAAAAAAAAGGGGGAAAGAAATGGGACTTATTCATATTTTTAAATTTTCAGTAAGTTACAGAGTAAATCCACGGCCTATTATATTTGGCTATGACATAACAAGTGCTTTTATTTAAGTCTAAGCTGCTAAATGTTGGCAAACTCTACAATTCTTCATAATTACGATGCTCTGATGGAATAAAAATTTAAGTTAGCCATGAAGCAGATTGACTATTTTATATCTCATATCGCATTTCTGTTTTTTAATGCTGAGTTGTGGCACGCGTAACCTTCAAGTGTTTCAGTTTTTTATGTTTTCACACTTTACATGAAATACTATATATATATATATATATATATATATATATACAGTATATACTGTATATATATATATATATATATATATTGTGTGGGGCAAATTTTAAGTACGAAAGGCAACAATAAAATAACTAGTGCATGTTATGCAAATGCAAATAAATGGGCATTTATTTATTTATTTATTATAGTATTAAATTCATATTGTAAATACATTTCTCAGTTGCAATAAATCTAGAAAAGATGTACTTTTTTATTATGTTGACATCTGATATTAACAAAGTACATATTAAAAAGTTATCTGTCAAAAATGAATTTAAATGTAGGTGTGGGTAAACTACTTTGACAGCTCTAAAAATACATTTTGTATCATTTTCATATCCCTAGATCTCAACTTCAAAACGATGAAGACTAAGCGTGGGAAAACAAAAAAATAGTGTGGGAGGATGTAATCCATGTATAAATACATGTTACCTAAGCAATAAATGCAACCTATAAGACCTCTAATACAAAAACGTCCAACATTATAATCCATAATTAATTAGAAGGTTGATTACAGACATTACAGAATCTCAATAACAACTTGCAGTCTCAAGGACGTGCGTGTGTTGGCTGGTATTTATGCATGGATCTGCACACACATGCTCCAGTTATTTCACGGTTGACTGTAAGGTCATTCAGTTTTCTGCTAAAACCAACACAAGCCATTCATTTATACTCAGGAGAGTGAAGTGGTGTCCTTTTACAACCAAAGGAGTGTCCGAGCAAAGTGGAAATGTATTGCATTAATTATTAACAAGGCTTTACATTTCCACCAACAATCACTTTTTCTCAGAGTAAATGTTTGCATGCTTTTGGTTTGTACCCTTGTGGAAAAGAAGTACATTTTAGCACTTTAGCATTTTAAATAAATAATATACTTTAAATAAATATACACTTAAAGTCACCATGATATCAATGGATTTTTTTTTTTGACAATTATTTAATTTTGAGTTAAAATTAATGCCATGTCTATTAAAACTTATATTTCAAATATTTAAATTTTAGTAATTGCATGTTGAAAAATGAATTTGCAATTTAGTAAAACAAGCTTTAAATTTATTATCAAATAACACAATATAACTGACATAATAATCTAGTATTTTACATGTGCTTTAATATTTAAGTCATAACATCTATAAATGTACTTCTTTCTAGCACAACAGAAGATTATTAAAACTGACTAGAAATGAACTTTAACACAACACACACATTCACATCTCCTTCATACATACAAAAAAAAAAAGAAGAAAGAAAATACAGTACATTTTAAACGCGTATAATAATACCTTGAACTGGACACGGTATTCGACCGGCAACCAGTGTGCGTTCCCTAAGAACATACCCCTTTTCTTATTAAAAAAAATAGACCCCGTCCAATAGACCCCGAAGACTGGAATTGTTAATTTTCTTTGAAGACCATCAGAGAGCTAATATATAAGACAAGAGTGTTCAAGCCATTCAACAACATCTTGCATGGCTAGCTGAGCATTTTTTGCATGCGTGTACAAAACTCCAAGGTAAAACTTGATGTTTAAGGTCAAATTTGACTTTTCTCATTAATATTATATTATCTACAAGAACAGTTTTTCTTCAAATATACTTTTAAGATTTGAAACTCAATGCAAGTGCACATTCAGTACAGGTAAGATGGACTGTGCTTTCAGGTTAGCAGCCATTTATCTGTGTTCTGATTACAATGATCAATATTCAAGGACCTCCAAACTCAAGCGAAGACCTCTATTACTCAAATTATGTTTGCTAGGTACAGACCACTGATGTGAGCTTATGAATAAGTGATAAGTGAATCAGCAGTCCGTTATGCTTGGTGTCCTAGTGCAGAAGGAGAGGGACATTGAGGGCTTGGAGACATGGGTTGTATTTGCCGCCCACCGGCTCCCGTCTGCAAAGCTCTTTTGAAATTCACCACACATCAATAATGCAAGTCCTGGCACAATACACAAGGTAGACGCAGAATCTCGCCGTCGTGTAATGTGCATTTGGGACGGAGGGCACTGGCTCCACGTTATCATGAGTTTGGAATGAGGACGCTGTTATGCAACTGCATACGATTATTAGCACGGAATGTAAATGAGGATGGAGCCAATGGTAATGAAGTATCATGAAACGGGGTGAAGTCTGGAGAATTCATTACCTAGTGGCTCTTTGGATGTCTCCAACTTTTGAAAAACGTATTTGTTCATCACTCGGCTCCCAGGGTTTCTCTGGGAACGCGATACTTGCAAATGCATCGCGGCTTTCCGTTTCGCATGCAAACTGGAAACAGACCTTTTCTATGGCTGGGAAAGGAGATAGAGAACATCTTGAGTTGCCTGAGGCTCATGGTCTCCTTGGCTCTCTTCTGGGAATGAGGAATGGGCCAAACCCCCGTTCTTCCATCCTTACACCCCCACCCCCTCTCCACAGGCCTGCCGGCAGTCTGACAACCCAATGTCAACTGCTTCTGGATATCTCTGATGAAGTACAGCTCCATGTAACATGAAGTTTCTTAAAGTCTGGGTTGACTTTTGTTGTCCTCCAACTTGTACTATGGCTTTCACTGCCTGTTCGGTTGTTTGTTTTGACAGAAAATACAATACAGCTGATATAAAGTCACTGTAAAGATATTTATGATGTTACACAAGATTTATATTTCCTAAAAATGCTGTTATTTTGAACTTCCTATTTCACATCAATCCTGAAAAACCTGAGCCAGTTTCCAGAAAAAAAAAAAATCTGTTTTCATGATTAGAAATGTGTTTTGAGTATCAAATTGGCATATTAGAATGATTTCTGTAGAATCATGCGACACTGGGGACTGTAAAAGAAATATGTTCATGATTTGAAATCACAACATTTTTTCTTTTGTTAAATCAACTTAAATCATTTATGTGGTTCAGATAACAATATTTTGAGTTTCTGAGGATTAAATCAATCTCCTTCTTTGTATTAACTAATTTTTTCCCATATCAATGAACTTAAAAAAATGTAGTAACCTGGTTGCCTTAATTTTAAGTTAAACCAACAATATTTTTTTACACAGCTATTTTAAATTGCAATCATATTTTGACTGTATTTTGATCAAATAAATGCAGACTAGGCAGCTTAATCTTTCAAAAACATTACAGAAAATTGAATGGTAAGTAAATAGTGTGTCTATTCCACCCTTTAGTACGATTTCAATGTAAAATAGAATTAAAAAAAAAAAAATAGTCATATTGTGTATGATTTATCAAAGCACTTAATTCTAAAGGGAAAAAAGGAAAATTCATATTTTTGTCTTCATATTATTTCATTAGAATGTAATAACTAGGCCTGTCATTTTCATTACTTAATCAGAGTGTCTTGTTGTAATTAATTCAGTCAAATAATCACACAAGTCAAAATCTGCTGAGAAAAGCCCTCAAATGAAGATGGTTAAATAAATAAAACATTCCATTATTCTATTGTGACAGACAAGTAAAGCATTGAATTAAACATTAAACCAAAAATAGATTTGGATGTCAGTGTATTGTTTGTTTTAATTTCATTTTCATTTTAATGTTAACCAATAGCCAAATAGCTATTCAGGCATTGTTTCAGGCTGCACTTTTAGGTAATGTGGCCTGTCTGAAATTGCATGAGTAGGCTAGTGGACAATCGTAATTTAATGTTGGTTAACCTTCATGTAGTAAAGGTTATAGCAATAATAGCGATAATAATAGATTTTAAGAAAGAAGCGTCACTATTGGAATATGTCAAGACGCTCTCAAGGGTGAGCTTGACCTTCAGCCTTCATCATCTGGTCAAAAGCTTCCTCAAATGTGGGTGTTGAAGACATTTCTAACGCTCACATTTCACAATTTTTTAAGATTTATTGTACTTCCATAATGTGAGATGTGTTGTGAATGCTGTTTTATGTTGAGTTTAACTGACATATTTTTACATCCAACTGAGTTGAATGTCTTTTTGAGTTCTAGGCTGGGCAGAAGAACATTATGTGTGTCTGTCTTGATGTCTGTGTGCTTCCACGGTCCAGAATCAGATATCAGCTGGCACATATTCAATGCCGCCTGTGACATTTAAGTCAGACTTTAAAGACGAGCAGACACTTTAATCAATCCACAAATCTCATATCTTAGTTAATTCATCAATCTCTATCTTGTTAACATGTTGATAAAGATGTGTGTTGCATTCCACTAGAAAAAGGTTCTGAAGCTTCATATAAATACCAAAAATATGCTAAAAAAGGTTAATGAAATTAATTAATTGAAACATATACTGTAGCATGACCAGTCAGGGTAGGCCAATTCCTCTCCTCTTATGAGTTGGTTATTCTTTACTCAAAAACATTCAGCACAACCTGGCTAGCCTGATTCGTGAATAATACAACCTATAATATTCAACAGACAAATTTAGGTCCTTTTAATTTCGCTTTAATTTTCTTCCACAAATTCAGTGGTTCCAATTCGACTGTAAATTCAACATTAACATCCAGGAACGGCAGGAAAAGCAGTAGATTACCGATCATAATCTCCATCTGCTGTTAGTCGGCTTCAACAACAGGAGATGCGAGCGCGTGTTGTTGACGAAGACCAGATAAAGAGTTAAAGCAAGCCATTCATTCATAAAAATTCATTCATTCATTAAAAAAACAAAACGTTGGCATTATTTTACTTCCATTATTTCATTATTTTACTTCCAGTATTTTACTAACCACTGAAACACTGCCCTGTATAATTTGCACCAAGTCCGTGTATGACATTTATATATTTATATATATATATATATATATATATTTATTTATTGGAGTTTAATGTCAGGAAATATTGAAATTAAACAATTTACTAATTTAAGAATTATTTAAATTCAATTTAGATGTATAAATTAGGGTGCTCAGTTGTATTTACAGTTTACTTTCAAAGGGGGCCTATTATGCTTGATTAAAAAATAAATCATAAAAAAAAATCACATATTTGCCATTGTTGCAGCACCTCTCTTCTAAGTCTGTCAGTAACGCTCTGGGCTGCGTAAAACTATGCAGCAAAACTATGTTCGCAAGTTCTTTCGTTATCAGCATAGTCCAACGAGTTGTGTTTCCCGAAACCATCGTTCCAACGAATTCGTAAACAGCATCGCAAAGTTGTGTGGTTTGAACGACTGCTCTCGACCTGTAGTTAGAGGCATCGTTTCTATATTGCAGCACATTTGGATGTAATAAATTCTTATCTTGAGCAAAATAAGCAAGCTGACATTCAGTACGACCGGTGCCTTTTATTTAGAATACATACAAATGCAATTTACGTCTTTTAGTTTGTTAAAAGATTTAAAGTACCGATTTTGGAGAGTGCTCATGTGCGAACGTGCTCAACTATATAAGAACGAGCCAAATATTGAGTCAGATAATTAAGCAAAATAACTGAGAACAATCAGAAATAGTCCTCAGATCACATGTTTGTAATTTATATGAACAAATCTAGCGTTAATTGGATCTCAAACAGTTTCATTAAAAGTAGTTATTACTCCACCACGTGCGAAACCAACGTGGTTGTACCATGGTAGTGAACTACATAGTTGTACGGGAAACACACCCCTGTTTAGTTCCTGTCTCCATGAAGCCCGTCCTTCTGAAAAGCGAATTGTGCTCTGGTTGGTCAGTTGGAATGATTGGTCAACTGCTTCCACCGTGTTTCAGAAATGTCACGCCCCTTACAATAACAACGAGATTCAACACACTACTAACACAGCCTTTTTGTGTATGTCTTGAGCAGGAATTAATTAAATGAGGAATATTGTGACATGAACATTCCCAGAAGAAAACTCCACTACAATCAAGGTGTTTCAGGGAGTTCAGAAATAATGCACAGTTGTAACTGTACAGTTTTGAGAGCCTGATTATTATATTGATGCAATGAGAATAAAGCTTTTTGTAACGGATAGCTTTTCAGCTGCTAGTTGGCAGGCATGCTTTTAGCTGTGGCCTGATATGAGATAAATTGCTGTAATAAATTGGTCCCTGAAACTGAGCAGCATTGAGATCATAACCTGTGAGAGCCAATCTTGCTGTGGCAGGATTCTGCTCGCACGTACAGAAAGATTAAACTCAACGATGCTCCCCAAGCAGACCCTTGTTAACAAACTGGTCAGGTACGCAGGAGACTACAGCGCTGATTATTTCACAAATAAATAAGCTTAGTGGATGCTAACGTATGGACAAAATGCACCCCTGTTGGAAAAATCTGCAATGCGTGCAGTGTTTTTGGGTCAGTACCTTTACTGTGTGGACAAATGCTCCCTTATTACTCTTATAAGTTGGTTTTATTTAGTAAATCAGAAACAAACGGTGGATACAGAGTAGCCTGCACTGAGCAAAATCATGTCCAAAAGACGTCTTTTCAACGTCATTTTCATAAAAGTCGGACGTTAAAAAGAAGTCAGAGGGGCCAGAATGAAAGTTTTTATGACGTCTTTTTTGACAGGTTCTGGGCGTCTGAAAAAGACGTTAATGCATCCTTCGTACAAGGTTAAAAACTAGTTCAAATGTGGGCATTTTCAACATTATATATGGTCTCATTTAGACAATTTATACTGTTTCTGGACCAAATAAACACTCTCAGGATGCATTAAATTAAAACTCATGTTTATTTCAATGTAATTTCCTTACATTGTTTTAGATGGTGATATTTGTTTCATTTTAAGTCACCATTGTGGTGATCAGTGTTTGCTTTAGTTGGGCTTTTGGTCCCAATTTTTCATACTTTAGCTTTTCTTTGGCTATGTAACTGTGTTTGAATAACACTATTGTTGTGACGGAGAAAGCCAAGAAATATAAAATTGGCTCTCATCAGCTCCTCGTAGTTGATGATGATCAAATCAACATATTGAGCATTTAACATTGTGTTTAGACTTTTGTGTTTATATCGGGAGTTTATAACCACCAACCTTGTGGAACTGCATTATTTGGGCTAGTAGCATGGAAGGTGGACAAAAAGCAAGTTTACACAATGTTTTGAGAAAATGTACCATGTAGTCACACACAGACATTAAGATTTTGCATATGAATCACAACAATGGTGACAATAAATTAATAAAAATGCTTCATGTTGCAATGCATAATGGGTAGCTTTCATAGTACAAAACATCCTTGATTCCCAAGCTTTCTTTTGTTTTGGTTGTCACCATTGTTGTGACTCATATCCAAAATCTTGATATCTGTGTGTGACTATGTGATTCACTTTCTTAAAATATTTTGTACACAGTGATCATTTTAAAGTTTCTGATCCAAATAATGCAGTTCCAAAAAAATGCAGTTCCCCCAAAAAAGAAAAAGAAATATATATATTGCACCAAGACAAGAGTAGCCCAATTCCTGACCAAATAAATGACATCGTCTCCTTTTTTAGTGATCAAAAATAAACAGCGCATCCAATGTAGCGTAGTTTTATACACTAAAAAGAATTGACTCATTAGAGTAATTTGTTAATCAACCAAGAGCATGCAGTGTAACCTGTCTGATTCGCAAACAAATGAGTTCGTTTTAGAGAATCAAAAGCATGCATGACCAGAGTAGCCCGATTCCTGAACAGATGATTCACTCAAGCAGTTCTTTTTAGTGAATCAAAAAACAAACAGCGAGACCTTTGCAGGATTTTTTAATGCCACTTGGCTTTTCATGTTTACACATTGCCTAATAAAATCCTATAATGTGAAAACTGCATTGACAAACAGGTTTACAGCATATTTTGCTCGATTTTTTTTGCCCGGCCTGCTATAAAAAGCACCGTATGTTCTATTTTGTGCACCATTTGTCTGTAAGCATGACAAATGAGGCAGTTCCTTACATCTAGGCGTTCCTTAAAGTTATTTTTTTTTGTAGGGGATAATGTTTTACCTTGCCAATTAAATTAATTGCTTTCCCCCCACAGCATATTAATGTGATTTCTCTTTGAAATATATTTAGTTTTCTTATATTTTCTTTGCAGTAAAGTTAATAAATGACTGATTGGTTTGTGGCAGGTGTGCACTAACAGTGTTATGCTTAGCAGTTGTGTTATTTACATGCAGCAGTGCTTTATTACTCTTGGTTGAATGCAGGGATTGGAGGACATGATTCCCTCAAGGACATTGTTTTAATAACTTGTTTCGTAATGCATTTTTTCTGTGTTTAAAAGCTCAAACTTGCAGAATTTCGATACTGTTTTTCTTTATTTCCAGCCTTTATAAGGCTGGGGATGTTTATAAATCAACAGAATCAAGTATGACAACAATAAACCACTTTGCAAAAAATGGAGAATGGCTTTGATTTGAGTGGCACCAGAGAGAAAATGATTCTCAGTTGTTCACCAAATTATAGGTTCACAGAATTTAAATTTGAACATTTTTATTGTGTCGCAGCTGCACACAGTCCTCTATTATATTATCTTTCTGTTTCTTTATTAGCAGGTTTTTTTCTTTTTCTTTTAATAGCTATTTTTTCAAGGGTCTTTGATGGCCTGGAATACCTCTGTAATAATTTGATACTTTACTGGTGGCGTTAATATCATACAAAAAGGAAAGGTCCTCGACTGCAAATGCAAATGAAGCGAGTGTGTGTGAAGTGTGTTTGAGTAATGAATTAAGGTGCGGAGGGATCTGACGCATGTCATCTTCAATGGGATAAACAAAAGCAAAGTTTCTTGTTGAATGAACAGAAGGAAGGACGCAAATGAGAACACTTCAAAGAGGGCTTTAAAATCAACAATCAGAAGTTGCTTGTTTTTCCCTTGCCACAGTGTAACATGATGCATATTTCTTCATTTATCATTGTTATTTTGTTTTATAAAACTTGGCATAAGCTTTAAAGAGATAGTTTACACAAAAAAAAAAGGAGAACTCTGTCATGTATTCACCTTCACGTTCTTCCAAACCAAAATATTTGTTTGGAATAAAATGGATACAGAATAAAGTGACCAGTGAAAAAAAACGCAAGATTTCGAGATGCGTTTTTGAAAAAGTAAAAAGGCAAGACACTGCAGGTGAATAGGATAAAAAAATTTTAACTTGCATATGTCACTATGAAACCTTACCAGTTGATTACTCGCATAAATAGGAGAAAAAAATTTATTGCAAGTTTTCTGTAATTTTATGTATATATATGCTAATCAGTCTATATCTAATTAAACATGTGCTAATTTGCATATATTTTTTGACGTGTCGAATCTGACCATTGAAAAAAACAAGGTTCAAAATTGTGTTTGCATTTTGTTGATACATTCAATGAAAATACATTATTGAAGGCTGAAAATCTCCTTTTGTTACCCTGTAAATCAGAAAATGCTGCCAACAGCCTTAAAAAATAGACTTCCGCCCTATTTTTAGGCATAAAATGTAATATAAATCAGGCCAAGAATGATATATCAACAAATCCCTTTGAACAAACCTTCACAAAGTTAGGAATACAGCTGTAAAGTTTGGTGTATGTTGGCGCTACAGAAGTGGAAAATCGTCACTAGAAGTGTGAGAAAAAACTCATTTTGAGAAAACGGCCATTAAAGATTTTTATGGGATTGCGCATTTCGAGTTACTGTAAATGGCCCATTTTACTTTCATGATTGGTTGCTGATAAACAGGAAATGACCATATTTGGATCCGACAGCATTGAAGAGGAGAGAGGGCTTTCTAACGGTGTGTGCGATGACGGTATGGATCGCGATTACGGTGCAGCGGGATGATTTAAAATGCCAACTTTTGAGGAATGTAGGCGAAATCTACACTCGCAAACAGACAAAGTGTAGTAAAATAAAGACCTAAATGTGTATTTTGGATTTATTTTTTTTCAGCACAAGTCTGAAAGACAACATTTTATTGAATACAAATAGCCCAAAATCTCAAAATTGACCTGTTATTTATTTATTTATTTTTTACCAATTTTTTTACCAATGTTTTTGCATGCCGTGTCTCGACTTGACTAGATTTTTACTTTTAGAACACGGTGTCATGAACGAGACACTGCAAAAGACGCAAGATGTGAGTGCAACAGTCAAACACATCAAATAATGGAAAAGTAGAGCAGTGGAATGGAAAATGCATTATGTGAACAGCCCCTAAAATGCACTCTACATAGGTTACTTTAAAGGGTTCTGTCAGGCACTTCACATATAAAACCTTTTAGGGATTCCTATCATAGGATCATTTTATGGATTTTAGTTTTAATTAATTCATGTAATGCATTTTATGAATTAAGCAGCTTGTAGAAACAAGTAATCATTTTTTGGCATAAATGGTTCTTTAAATTTTAGCTTAGAACTCTAGGGTTCTATATTGAACTACATTAAACCATGTTTTTCTCATAAAAGTGTGGATCATTACTTGAATTTTCAGTCTTTTCACATAAAGCTACATTTTTTGGCTTTAAATGGCAGGAGCTGCATAACATTTTCTAGTTTTGTGTTCTAGTGAGAGAAACAAAGATCACAGCATAAAGGGTTGAAATAAACATGAGGTTTTCTTTTTTTGGCTGACCTATATGTGTAACAGCACCATATTCTTATTCACCATCATACTCTTAGTGAAAAAGGTATGGGAGCTAAAACATCTTCCAACTTGACTTTCCAGTGACCTCTGTGGAATTAAAGGCTGTTTTTTCCCCTCTGCTCTCGGGTTCAGCAGTTCAAATCTTGTATGCTTGCTCAATCAAAATATCCCTGAATGCAGAAAAAAAAATTATCAGTAGCTATAGATTTCCAGTTTTGCCATCTAATAATCAGCACTCTTACAGTATATTATGCATTTTATGAGATTTGTTTATCATAGATTAGGTTTGGTCTTTGCATTTTCTATGCTGCTGCTGTTGTTTCAGAGCATGTACTGGACATGCTACGTCCAATACATGCACGTCACATTGCCGTGAGGAAGTAAAACATGCTGCTGCTCTACAATAGCATACATGAATTACTCGTAGCAGATCTATACAGGTGGAGCTGGGGAAGGTGGAGGGTTTCTGAAAGCGCAGGGTTTCTGAAGGGTATTGTATTTGAAAGTAGTATTCAAGTATTTGAAAGTTGAGCAGCAAGCTCATTGGCTGCTGATACAGAAGGAACCAATCAGATTCCTTATCATACAGAGGATGATGTGAGCACAAGCAGATTGAGTTAAGGATCAGCCGTGCCATAGAGTTTCATGACAGAACTTAGTTTTTTTTTTTTGGCATGAGAAGCACTCATAAAAGCAAGTAATTTATTTTTACAAGCAGTACTATGCAAGTAATCTGACATAAGATTATAAAGTTAATGCTAAAATATCCCTCAAAGTACATTTAATGTATACTGTACACGCAGTGTAATACAGATGTGCTATATTAATATCAATGGATTTGCACTGAGATTAACCCTGGTATGCCACGACTTGTAATGGTCTTTTTGATGCTTAGTCATGATATGTGGGATTATTATGTACAGTAATGGTGCTTGAAAATGCACAGATTAACATGAACCAGGATTTATCTGAACTCAATCTAATGACTGTTGAGCTCTGTGTTATGGATACCATAGTTCTCCATCGGTGTCCCATAAAAATATAATTGTAATAATTTTAAAGGGATAGTTCACCCAAAAATGAAAATTCTGTCATTATTTACTCACCCTCAAGTTGTTCCAAAGCTCTATGTGTTTATTTGTTCTGCTGAACACAAAGGAAGATATTTGGAAGAATGTTTTAATCAAACAGATCTCATTCCCCATTGACTACCATAGTATGGTAATCAATGGGGAATGAGATCTGAATGGAAGAATGTTTTAATCAAACAGATCGGAAGAATGGAAGAATGGAATGGAATGGAATGTTTTAATGGAATGTTTTAATCAAACAGATCTCATTCCCCATTGACTACCATAGTAGGAAAAAATAAATACTATGGTATTTATATATGGTATATATACAGTAAATTATAATAACAAAACAGACAAATCCGATCAAAATTGGTCTGTTGTGATCTTAGTGCAGTGTCTGATAAAATGTGCTAAAATGAATACATGTATAAGATACATGATATATTAATATGTATAACCCCCACGCCAACAATAATAAAAAAAAAAGATTTTCCGGGGAAGAGTCTCTAACATATTTATACACCTGCACCTATAGATTTTCATTGCACTCGCAGCATACCTTATTCAAGTTGTACATTTTATTGGAAACCAATGTAATATCTTGGGTATTGATTTTGACTTTATGTTGATGGAGCCTTTTAATAAAGAATACATTTTTGCCTGCACTGTATTTCATGATGGGAAGTAGTACTGCAATGACTAGAACTTGCATTGCAGTATATTAAATTCATAATTAACATTAACATCTAAATTATGATATAATTACTCAAGTTTCTCTACAGTGATCATGTGGCCATAGATAATACATGCACATGCTGGCTAATCTTAATTATATTCATGTATTATCTGAGGAATACATGATAATGTTCAACTCTTCCCTGCCTCTCTTGCAGAATGATTCCCTCCACGAGTTACGACTTCCTGGTGCGAGACCTCGTATCCGGACGAGAGTATGACCTCTGCGTTCTGGCCGTGTACGACGACGGCGTGACCTCGCTGACCGCCACGCGCCAGGTGGGCTGCGTCTCATTCGTCACGGAGACCGAGTACAGCCAGTGCCAGTCGCTCCGAAGCCATTTCCTGGGCGGCACCATGATCATCATCATCGGAGGGATCATCGTGGCCTCCGTCCTCGTTTTCATCATCATCCTCATGATCCGATATAAAGTCTATAGCCATCAGGGGGCAGATTCTGGAAAGGGAACCGCCATGACGAACGTGCGCTCGCAAACGAACGGGGGTCAAGCGGCGGGACAGGTCCCGCGCTCCAGCTCCAAAATCGTAGAGCCCCAGGAGAGCTCGGGAGCGGGTTCAGGGGCTGCCGCTGGGGCCACCGCTAGTTTAAAAGACTCCACTGCCATGGTGCTGGTCACAGACTCTGAGACAGCTGTGCAGATTTCAGAGATGACCTGTGAGGACATAGTCTCCCCCTCACAAAGGCACCATCCCAGAACTTGTATAGAGCTCAAGAGACGTCCTTCGCTTTCCTCAAAAGAGGGTACAAGCACAACGGACACACAAGTAGGTAAGTCAAAGAAAACGTGGTAGCGCTTGAGAAAATGGTTACATTTGTTAAAGAGGTCAAGACATGAGAGATCAAATTTGCATTGATATTTGACATAAAAGATGTCCCATTAAAACATCCTGCAAGTTTCATACCTTAAAGGTGGCATACAGTATATTGATAATGTAAATCTATGGTGTCCCTAGAATACCTAGAATTTCAGCTCAAATTAACCCTGAAGATAATTTATTACAGCTTGTCAAATTTGCCCCTTTTTTACCCCCCGTTTTTGTGTGTGTCCCTTTAAATGTAAATGAGCTGCTCCCCGCCTCCGTTTAGAAGAGTGCCGATCCTTTTACACGAGCTAAAAACAAAACGCGAATAATCTCACTCATCCAAAATCTCAGAAATAACCAGTAGCGTAGTGCAGCCTTACAAAGAGACTCAGAAAGAGGTTGAAACCTTTAGATGCACCATTTATGTAGCTGTTGTGTTATGTTACATTGATTCAACTCTGAAGCAAATCCTGCTTTGTACTGTCCAAGGTTGCGACAGTACTCCAGCTTGAAGTGATTAACCCACACGAGCAGGTTTTTGCTTACTGTTTTAGGGGGATTTCCATTGAAAATAAAATAAATCCACTGCTCTCTTGTCTCCTCTGATGCTGGGACATACAGTAGTGTTCTGTGCAGCAACGATAGAACAGTTTGCATACTTTGCTCAAACTTTTACCATTGTGTTAGAACTGATTACATAGTTGTCATTGCATACATTGGGTGGAAACGTGCAGATTAAGGGGCGGTAATATTATAATAAGATCCCCTTCCTACATCACAAGGGGAGCGAAATCTGATTGGCTTATTTTTTTTTCCCATACTTGCAGAGAAAGGCTTACCAAAACAAAGTTTCTGGGTTGTCACTTTTCACATTATCTGGATTACTCGATTATAGCACTTAAACATGGCCACACTATAGACCATTTCACAAGATGTAAACAACACTGGTCCAGAAGCACCGTAAAAAAATTACATACTACAAGCCAGCGCAGCAACATACAAAAGAACGCGTACAAGTTTACAAATAAGAGATTTTAAGAGAAGTCCATCAACAAGATCACCAGGTCAGCATCGCTGTTGCATCATGTGTACGTTTCTGAGTAGCCAAGTTTTCTTGGATGCACGAAAGTAGCTTCATACTTCATACAGTTGCCGTAAAGCATTTTGTGATTCTCGCGAGATTTGTCAGGGGCGCCGCTCTCAAATTGCATTGCTGTTTTTTTTCTGGCGGCCCCCCCCCCCCCCCCCCAGCTTTACTACCAGGATGATTCACCCTACTATGACTATGTTTACCACCGAAACGACTTTGAAGCTGTTACATTAAGGTACAAATCTTGCATAGTGTGCCTTTAAAACATGCCCCTTATTAAAAACAAAGCATTTATTTCGTAAAGCTCCAAAAATGTCTCTTTTTAATATTGCGTGATCCATGACGTCTAATGAATAATTGCAAGAGCAAGTCATAGGTGACCTCCAGTTGACGGCCGACATTTGCCTACTCCAGATGTTGGCAAATACTTTCAACAGCTTGTTTGCATCTCTTTATGGACTTCAGAAGGATTCCAGAGGTATGGGCAATGGTAAATGGTTTGTTTTAATGCCGTTCCAGATTGAGTTGGAGCTTTATATGTTTATTCTGAGCTTTATTATTTCCTGTCTCCATTCTTGCTTGTGTTTTGGTTGTGAAATGTAGTTTGTACACCAGACAAAGTGATTATATCAAAATGTTGCGTACTGTGAGCAACTAGAAGCAACTAAATGGTACCCCAGACAGTTGTGTAGTGTGAGAAGCACAGCGATCCGATGACTTGGAAAATTGTGCAGTGTGTACCCGGCGTTAGTTAATACCGTTTTAGGTACCAGACAACAGCAAGCACACCAAAACCAAAGGCAAATCGTTTGATTTAAAATGCTTAAAGTCCCCGTGAACCGGAAGTTGCAAACGACTTTTCTCCAGTGTTGTGACGTATTTCCGAGAGAAACGGAATACTAAATGAGGCAAAATAGTGGGCGTGGCTTTTTTTCCAACTAGCACCTGAAAAATGGGTGTTTCATTCTGAAATGGAGGATGACGCTGTCAATCAATGCTCGCTCGGCGCTCGCAAACACACAGCAGCTGTCAGTTGGAGGGGCGTGGTTGTAGATGTTAAGGAGACACCCAAACCGAAAAGCCTACGTCATCGGGCAAGGTCCTCCAATGCAGAGGGGAGGGGCATTTTCAAAATTTGATTAAAGATTACGAAGCCAAAACATTTTTTTGTGTGGATTGACTTGCATGTATGAATTGTTCACCACAAAACGATCAATTTAGGCAAACAAAGCAAGTATGGTCAATTTTGATTTCATGGGGACTTTAAGGTTGCTTTCAGGTAATTGCACTGTATATATATATATATATATATATATATATATAGAGAGAGACTTCTGTAATTGCCAGGAATAGAGCTATTCACCTAATTCAATGGGCCACGTCCAGGTATTCCTTGAAGAGCTTTTCCTTTTGTAGAATTTGGATTTATGGGTCCAATCAGGTAATTGCAGTCTTTAGAGTCTAGGTGAATGCTCGTGGAATTCAAGACGACCTCATCCTTAAATCGATAAAGTCCATTCAGTCAAGAGCTGGTGATGCAGAAGGCTGGACTTCCATGAGTCTCCCGATCCCGTCAGTCACTCAGACATGTAATGACCTCAAATTAATTGCAATCATCAATCAACAAAATTGGCGCAGGATGTGAATGAAAATGTATTATGTCAGAAGGAGCATGATGACTCAGACAGGCTCTTTCAGTTGCTAACTCTTTAGCTTTTTTAGTTAATGGTCAGAAAAATTAGAGGCTTAACCTCATGATATTCATAGACAACTTGAGTTGATAGTAGAATACTATATGTGCATAATATTTGCTATTTTATTTAATATAAATTTATATGTAGTTTCTGATTAGTTTCAACCCTGTACCACGTATATATATATATACACACAGTATATATATAAGAAAAACATATGTGTGGATAGTATGTAACTCCTTTTTCTTACAATAGTTTTAATAATTGGGTTGAATGTTGAGCCTGGTGTACACTGTAAAAAAATATTTTCAAGATTTGTTATCACAACATTTTTTTCTTTTGTCAAATCAACTCAAATAATTTATTTAGTTCAGATAACTTATTATTTTGAGTTTCTGATGATTAAATCAATCTCCTTCTTTGTATTAACTCACTTTTTCCAGTTCAATGAATTTAAAATTTTAAGGGCAACCAGGTTACTTACTTTTTTAAGTTAAACCAACAATATTTTTTTACAGTGCATCAAATCTATAATTTGTATAAAAAATTGGGAAAATTGTATTATTATTATTATTATTATTATTATTGGCTGACTTTTTTATTTAGAAAGAGTCCAAATAGTCACTTCATTGAGGATATTTTTTGTTCTGTAATAGGGATAATCATATAGTATCAACACAGTATGTTTTTGGAAATTATTAAAATTATAAATTGTTTTACTACTGTGTGAATTGTAGTATGAGCTGATTATGTCAAATAACAATGTCATACGAATTGAATTACTTAATACACACAGATATTTGATACTCAAGTTTTCACAGCTTAACAAAACAAAATATTGGATTTAAAAGCGTCAACATCTACCTCACAGGATTCCATTTCTGTATGCTACTGATCCAAAAATGGCATCCCACCAACACACGGTCGATAAACAACATGGAGTGATACAAAATGGCTTTGTGCATTGCATAATACATCAGAGGAATCCGTCTATGGAATGCTATGTTGTATTTACTTTCTGATCTACATGTGCAACAAACAGTTTGCTGATTAGTTGAACAGCAAGAGTAGTGACAGATCTTGACATCTGAAAGACGTTTGCTTGTAAATCAAAAGACTTCGTACCAGCAGAAAATTTCTTTTGGTACAGCATAAGAGTCAGGATTACACAGCTCTCAGGAATATTTGATCTTGATTGGTCAGTTCCAGTTGTATATTTGACCCTTGTCCCTGTTCTGTGATAGCAGCTTGCTAGTCTCATATCTCAGCACGCATTTGTACACTTGACTTTAGCATAATTTTAA
This sequence comes from Pimephales promelas, assembly GCF_988280905.1. NCBI lineage: Eukaryota > Metazoa > Chordata > Actinopteri > Cypriniformes > Leuciscidae > Pimephales > Pimephales promelas. The sequence continues at coordinate 27,704,436 of NC_142784.1, forward strand.
AAAGAGTACTTATTATGGAAATAATATACTCAAATGCAAACTCAATGAAATGTTTTCTCAGACACTTCATTGCAATAAATGTATAGTATCAATGTATAGTAAACTTGCATGAAATTGTAGTTTGTGAAATTAACCAACTTAAGTATATCTTTACATGTCATATGGTTCATGTGACCTTCCAAATGTACTGACGGAAATGTGTGATAAAGTATGGTGTCATCTGTCTTGACATATGACATACTAAGTTAAAATTATAATCATGGACTTTACATGTACATTTATATGTTAGTCAACACATCAAAATAACTATTTTAATAAATAACTTTTTAACTCAACAAAATATTAATAAAACAATGATTTAAACTGATGACTTTTAGTTTGGCATAATTACAAAGATCAGAAAACGGAGACATCTGACGTAACTATTGAATCCTTTAAGAAACAGGCGAGAAAGTGTACTCTTGAAGCACACTTAAGCAGCATGCAATTTCATTAATACTGTATAATAAAAAATAAACGTACTTTTAAGATTTGAAGGATACATTTATTATAATTAAGTGCCACAAAAAGTCAACTCTATGTATTTATTGCGTTTAGCCACATAAGTGGGATACAAGTAAAATATTGTATCAGTATTACTACCATATTTTGGTATCGCATTTCAGGGTTTATTCTGCCTCCCGATCACCTTGTCAGTCTTCATCTCATTTTCACAATCAGCTCAATGAATATTATCCCTTATTTATCTATTCTGTGCCACATTATATTGTAGTTGTGGTAGTAGAGAAGATCAGCTAGGCCTTCTGCCACCACAGACCGGCTGTTGTCCTTCACCTCCGCCATATAGACTCCCATTGAGAGAGGCGCGAGACCCCTCTGTCTTGTCACTAGCACAGTCCTACCCGTCCCTCACGGCTGTTTTTCTGTCTTCCCTAGACACCGCAAGCCCACAGGTCAGTGACGAGAAGAGAGTTCAACGAGATTGGAGCGACTTTAAAATTTGATGACTCCTTCCGCTGTCCCGTAAAGGACAGCCATCATCCCTGAAGAGTAATGCCACCTTTCTTTTTTACTTCTTCTAAAATCATCTGCTATGTGGAATTTTATAAAGTTCATTTATTTTTGTAAATGGTCAAAACGTTGCTGTAAGAGACTGGAAACCCCCTGAGATGAAGCTATAGGACTCAGATACTACAGTTTTTTGTTGTTGTTTTTTTTACACGGGTTCTGGCGTCGTTTCTGAAGGCATGTCTGGTGCATATGACAGCTCTGTTTCATCTCTGTTCTGTGTAGTGTGACAGATGCACTTGTTCTCTATTCTGGTTTGTATTTCCAAAAAAAAAAAAAAAAATCTGCACTACCAGCTGAGACATCTGCTCTTCATTTGGGTTTTGAAACTGTTTTGTTTATTGTTGGCCTCTCTCTTTGTATCTCTCTCTCTCTCTGTTTCCAACCCACCTCAGAGCACGCCAGGTCATCTGATTATGGGGAGAGGAATATGGAATAATTTGTCTGAACCCCTACTGGACTTTCTCCCTTGAGTGTTCACTTCTCACACTGTATTCCAAGGACTATCCAACCGTTTCCTACCAGGACACATTTGAGGACTCAATCCACTACTGCAACGAATGGAAAACGGAGCACAATAAATGTTCTCCATTGCTGGCTTTTGGAACATATTGCCTTTTACACCCCGCGGCCGGGACTGTCTATGTGTTTGCTGCCGACTTCAGTATGCATTGTTTACTGGACGGTTTGGGTTCGAGAATAACACCTCACTGGAAGGGGTGAGTATACACTTGCTCTTTTGGAAAGCGAATATTCACCTTAAACGTGTCTCTGCTAATGCAAACTGAAACATTCCCTTAAAGTTGAATGGGTCTAACATTTTACATTCTATCAACATGCAATACATCAAAATTCTCACAATTGTTCTCACTGGTTTAACAACATAAAATGTTTTTTGTCAATAAAATTATGTAGAATGTTATTCTCAATAATGATTTTGTATGTGATGGGCTCATCTTACACAAACATAATAGAAATCAAAGTTATTGCAATTCTTCAAATTCAATCTAGTTTTCAAATCAAAACATTAAAACAAATGCAGTAGTGCAGTATTCAGTATTCACAGACAGTATTTATATAGTTTTTACCTCTTGTAACCATGTTATCATGTTCAATTTGGACTTTTCTGTGCATGCTCTTTGAGGTGGTGACCGTAGACCTCCATTATATGACTGACAGATAAGAAAGGTTTGACCTAAAATTACCAAAATTGAAACTGCTGTGGAAACAAAGACACATACATCTTGAATGCCCTTGAGGTAAGCTAAAACATTACAAAAAAATAATTTAAAAGTGAACTATCCCTTTAAATATAATAGCAAGGCTCCTTTAAATTCAGTTCCCTTTCGAGGGAACTCAAACTGCGTCAAATGACACTTCGGGAGAACGCCCCTCAGCGTAGCGCCTATGAATAGGCTTGTTTGAGATGAGCAAAATCTGCGCAGAACCGATCACCGGTGATGCATGCGGGTTCGAAATGTGTCTGAGAGCGCACCGCCTGGCTCAGATGTCATGCCGATGTGCAGTATTTTAAAAAATTCTCGCAAGCGCAAGTCGGAAGTGTCGGATTCTGCAGTTGAGCGCACTTGCTCTCCACAGACTGCGCTGATCAAAAGCGCGATGGGAAACGACACAGCTTAATGCTCATTGGTTTAAACAACCGCAATGTATTGCTATCTTTTAAAATGTTTGATTTTAAAACTGATATCATGTTTTATGTGTATACATATGGGTGAAAACTCTCTGACAGTGCCATATGGGTTATTACGTAATGTCATTTTTACTAAAACAATAGCCTATAAAACACATCTGTATTAAAGAAAAAAAAAAGAGTGATAAACACATATTTGGATTGTAATTAAATAACAAGTACTTTGGGTGTCTTGTTCATTATATTTATTTTCATATAAAAGCAACAGAATTTAAATCACATCCAGTTTATTAGCAACACGTACACGAGCGTGAATCCCGTGATATCAGTCTTTGATCTCACAGGTGTCTGATCCACTGCATGAACCAAAATTTGTCCAGCTTGCCTGCGATTTTTTTCACTATTCCTCTCACAGCAGCCGCCTACTCTCGACTACATTTCAGGCGAGGCAAGGCGCATTCAAACAAGCCCATTGAAACTATTGCTGTGTTCATGTGCTATGGTAATTATGGTAAATACCAAAAGCCGACGTGGAAAATGCACATGAACACCCCCTCATGTGGTATTTTCTACTGGGCAACTCGTAGAATATTTTGATGGACGAGTTGCATAACCTTTGAACTTTTCAAAATGGCGGAGAGCACCGCAAGAGTTGTGAATGGTAAAAATATATACTATGTATTCATGATCTAGAAAATATATAGCATATTATTTACCTTTTGAGTTTTGATAAATCATTTTCTTGCTGTTGCAGATGACTTAAACAATCTAAAATAGTCTTAGCTAAATAACTGGATCTCCATCTTTTTACCACATTACAACAAAAGCACTTGAACGCAACACACTGGTAAATACCAATTCACAAGTGGAAAATATCCTACTTTCCATAGCACGTGAACGCAGCACAAGCCAATCTATGATTGGTGTTGCGTCATGACGTAATGTGTGACGGCACATAGGCGGAAGCTATATAAGGACCCGGCACGCATGAGATGTCAGCTTTTTGTTCATCAGCAAGCGCTCTGTGTCAAATTGTCTGTCTTATTTGGTGTTGTTTGTCCCATAAGAATTGTCCTGAATTATTTCAAATATGGAATCTAGTGGCTCGGATCTCGCGTTTGCCGAGGCAGCGTGTAGACGAGTCTACTCAGCAATAAAAATGCTGTGACTGGTTTGCCGAGGCAGCGCGTAGATTTGCATTGCAATAAAGAATCTATAGTGGCTCGCATCTCGCGTTTGCCGAGGCAGCGTGTAGATTACGAGTTTACGCTGCAATGAAGATTCTGTGACTGGGATCTCGCGTTTGCCGAGGCAGCGCGTAGATTTAAGGTATGCATTGCAATAAGAATAGTGGCTCGGATCTCGCGTTGTGTGAGAGTAAAGGTTTGCTCACTCAAAAGAGATCAGAGTCAGTGATTAAGAAGCTTGCTCTCCGCTCTTGTGTTGTGTTGACATTGCTGTGTCTGTCCTGAGGTTATCAGCTAATGTCTTGCACCTCAGCTTCATGTATCAGAAGCTCTACCAAAACTCATGATCACTCATGTGGAAATATAATTAACTTGTTTGTGTTGCATAATCAGTACCTTTCATCTCCAAGTATCACCCCTGACTGCAAACAATTGCCAACATAAGGCCATAGTAAATGCCAAGTATGTACATTTTCCCCATTTAAGACTAGATGTCAAGCAGAGGTTAAAATGGAGCCATTCACAGTTCATAATTTACATTATAGTTAAGGTGACTCAAAAGCATAGTTGTTGCACAGTGGATAGCCTATGAGGATTGTATTCAAGCTCAGTAACTGCACAACATCCTCATGAATTATTTGATCATACTGGTATTTTTATTTTAACTGTTGCTAAAAATTCCCTCACCATTCATGCTTGGTGACGTCAGAACAGAGGTTTGACGGCATCTCAAGAAATACATAGGATGCTGCACGCAAGCCAAATGCACCAGGGAATGTTACTCAGACACTGGACAATCCATCGAAATAGCATGTCAAAAAGAAAAAAGTTATAGTTTATAATTTCAGGAATAAATTCAAAAAATCTGCAGATAACAGTGAATTAAACATGCATTTTTGAAGTTATAGAAATAACTACTATTTTCTTGTAAAAAGTACTCTAGTCATCTTTTATTTTTGATAACTTCAAAAGTAAGTTTTTTTTAACAGTTTTTTTTAACACTTTCACTGTTCGCTGCAAAAAAATTATATTTTATTTACTCAGGATTTTCCAGTACAGATATATAAAAATTCTTAAATCAAGAGAAATTTACGTAAGAAGCAGAATTAGTTAGGATATTAAGGAAATAGGAAGATATATATACATATGTTTATTCTCCTGTAAATATACATTTATGTGTAATATAATCCTTTTTGTTTTAATACTTAATGGTGACACAATGTGTCGGAGAATAAACAGCACTCAGAAACTTCAGCTGTCGATTAAGTTGCAACTCTCTTGATGAAATATTGATTGAATTGTATGACACGTGTGGCCTGGCTGTCTGTGACCTGAGAAAGGTGTTTGATGCCGATGTCATACCCAATCAGTGGGATTCTGTTTAAAAGTCTTCCTGTTAAAGGAGCCGACAAGGATAAATTGACAGGCCAACGATTGGCGCTTCACATGGCTATTGATCCCAGAATCAAAGCACCTGCTTTCCATGACTTTGAGAAACGAGAGCAGTTAAAAGTTCGCAATGCAAAGTTAAGATGGATTGAGATGTTTATTCCCCTGTTTCAATGCAGCTGTGAATCGAACCTAGCTGTTGTCGACTGAGATCTGCCTCTGTGATCTTGATTGACAAACTATCTACACATAGGTCTTCAGGCATCTAACAACAATAGAGAGAAAATTGACCAGTCATTTCTTACTGTGACATTCATTATACATTACTGTTTAAATGTTTGGGCGAAGTTAGTTTTCAACATTGATGATAATGTTACCTGAGCAGCAAATCAAGATAATATGATGTCTGAACGATCATGTGACACTGAAGACTGGAGAAAGGCTGCTAAAATAATATACACTTTCTATGACTGATCTTTCCAACCCTGTTCAGACCTTCATGTCTCAGTGGTGCATCTAAGTTGTTATATTTAAAACTAAAATAGTCCAACTGAACTGCAATTACACAGTATTTTAGTTGTTGGCACCCCTTCGCCACACTTAGCATTTCGTTTTGACTTGTCAAGCCTCATTTCTTCGCCAATTAAAAAATCATTACGTGACTAATCACTTCTCCATGCCGATGACACAGCGATAATCTCACTGAACACATTTTGCTGCCACAGACGCTTATGCAGGTTGTCTGTTTTGATTACTTATTTGCCATTTAATCACAGAAAGGCCATTAAAACAGAAATTGTACTTACAAGAGCAGTTTAAAATATTGATATGTAATAATGAATCATATCGGGATCGGAAATGCAATCTCACCTCTGGTTTAGACCGTTTGGCTCATGGTAAAGACCTTGAAATGTCCTTTACCAATGTTGGATTGGATTGGAATTGTGAAAAACATAGTTTCTGCTGTTTTAATTAGCTGTTCTTGTGATTTGTTTTCTGTGAACACAGCGATGTTATCTGGCCTCTGTCTGCTCACCCAGAGGGGATGTTTGCTGATACCTTAATTCTTTGTTCCACCTTCCACCTCTTTGAGATAAGTACTCCGCAATTAGTAATTACCACAACATTGTTAATCACATAGTACAGCCGAGTTCTTGGAAATTAACGGTTCGGTGATGGTTTTGTTGCTAATGTTTTGTTTTCTTTGAGACCCTTCAGCGTGTTTTTTCTGGCTGATTGAAATTAGGAATGAAACATATAATGACTCACGAATTTGCCCTTTCAATATGATGCTCCCCTCATAGGGTCAGAGAAAACGCCAATTTACTCGGTGCTTAGATGAACCAGATGGATCTAAATGGTCGCCCACGTTGACTTCTTCAAAACTTGTTTCGTTCGGAGGTGGTCACACTGGATTTTAAGGACTTTCCGAATATTGCAACAGCCAGGATGTAATGCCCATGTAATTCCATGGCTTGTGATTTGAAGAAATACATTTAAAAATGTTTTATTGTATTTCATTTAATTTTCAAAGGACAGATGGTTTGGAATCTTGATGGATTATTCACAATGTTAATATGTTTGTTATTTCACTTTCTAGTAATGTGAAACATTCACCAAAATTGAGAGTTTTCCAATTTTTATTTGAATGCACCAGGTTACTGGTGATTAAGCATCTTTTCACGAATTTACAGGTGAGATTTCCCCTAATTTTAACTTTTTTCAGGATAGCATATACTGTATTGGTGCTGTATTTTATAACCAGATCAGTAAGCGATATAATGTTAATGTAAAAAGCTACTTGGACAAAATCTGCTTGTTTTTTTTTTACCTAAACGTATCTGATTACCACCATTATAACACAGATGACAAAATAGAAAGCAAAATGATGAATCAGATTATGCCAACATTCCTATTTAAACAGTGTCATACACACAAAGACAAAACAACAATCAGGGTTACACACAACACTAAAAAAAAAATAATGCAATACACATTAACAGAAAATGCAACATAACATGGTGCATTACTAATAATAAAAATATAATGACTATGTAAATATATACTCATGTGATGTATCACGCAGCCACTTCTGGGAATGTTATTTGACTGTTTTTACCAACACAGTCTCGTGAAAGTGCGTATCTATACCACGAATGTCATTTCTTGTGGCATTTTTACGCCAAAAATGTTTTTTTGTGTGCATATGCTATGCACTGAAAACCCCTTGGGTAGGTTTAGGGAGGAGGGGAGTGGGGACTTTGTGCGTATTATATGCCATAAAGAGTGTACCATACGAAAAACGTGTACCATATACACGAAAAAAAAATATTTTTAGCATATAAAAGGCACGAGAAATGACATTCGTGCTATAAGAACTTTCATGGGATCAGGCTCTTTATACTATAAACTAGCCATACATAGGCCTATAATTCATAGTTTTTACTTCCAAAAAGTAATTATTTTATCTAAATTGTATTTAATTTTATTGATCGCTCCTTACGTAGGACAGACGGTTTGGAAAATTGATAGATTATTCAGAATGTCAGTAAAATATCAGTGAAATTATATATATATATAATGCAACGTTTAACAGTTTAGAATGTTTCTGCCATGTGAAAAAGTAACATACAGTTCACTAATTAACAGCTTTTGAGGGAACTCGAACCGCGTCGACTACGACACTTTGGGGAACGCCCCCCAGCGTAGCGCCTCTGAAGCATGAATGAAACTAAGCCAATTATGATTGGTGTTGCGTCGTGATGTAACGTGTGACAGGAAATACGGAAGCTACAAAGGGGCGACGGCACACAATAGCGTCAGGTTTCTGTTCTTACATTTACATTACATTTACATTTATTCATTTAGCTGCCGCTTTTATCCAAAGCGACTTACAATTGCTATATATGTCAGAGGTCGCACGCCTCTGGAGCAACTAGGGGTTACTGTAAGTGTCTTGCTCAGGGACACATTGGTGTCTCACAGTGGATTCGAACCCAGGTCGCTCACACCAAAGGCATGTGTCTTATCCACTGCGCCATCACCACCACCCAGCAAGTCTTTCTTCAGCAAGTCTGTCTGTCATGTGTTTCTTATCTGATGTTGTCTGCCAGTACACAAGCATATATATATATATATACAGTATATAGTGCATCCATGACCTCGTTATATCATGGGTGGGGACACACACCAATTGCACGCCCCCTCGAGAGCTACTGATCTAAGTGCTGTGCTCCCGACTGGCTTTCTTTCATGATGATGACTTCATAGTTCTCTAGAAGGGGGGATGGGGGGTCCAATAATAGATCTCAGGCACTTGAATCTGTCTCTGAGGAGTTTCAGGTTCAGGATGCTCACCATTCCCATCATTTTGAATCAAATTCAATCCAAGGATTGGTTTGTCACGATAGATCTGAAGACGCATACTTCCACATATCCATCCTTCCATCTCACATGCAGGAAGTTCCTGAAGTTTGCTTTCGGGGGCGAAGCGTACCAATATTGGGTTCTTCTGTTTGGCCTAGCTCTCTCCCCTTGCACATTTACCAAATGTATGGATGTAGCATTAGCTCCCCTGAGGCTTCAGGGTATCAGGGTGCTAAATTATATCAACCACTTGCTTAATATGGCCCAGTCACAAGAGCTGGCAGTTCGGCATCGAGATGTCATCTTTGCCCACATCCAGAGCCTGGGGTTGAGTCTCAACATAAAAAGAGCGTATTGGCACCAGCCCAGAGAACCATGTTCCTGTGAGTGGTGTGGGAATCAGTCACGACGTGGGAACAATTGTCTGAAACACTGATCGAGTCCATCCTGGCCACGGTAACCAGGATAAAGCTAGGCCAAGCCATCATAGTAAAACATTTTCAGAGAGTGTTAGGGCTCACCGCCTTGCAGTGGTGGTTGAAAACAAAGGGGTTTTCCCCTGGATATCCCTTCGCCTGGCACCCGTCCTAAGTGTGCCTGTGCACAGCTTCACACTGGAACAAGCAAGGCCCGTTGTGGCATAGTGGGTACTTGTTCCCCAAAGTGTCGTAGTCGACGCAGTTCGAGTTCCTTCTAAAGGGAACGTCTCGGGTTACCTGAGAAGGGAACGAGACACTGCGTACCTTTGCCACGCCTTCCCCTGCCTGGAAGCGACTTGCTTCATTCCAGAAGCTGACGCTGTTGTGTGCCGGCGTCCTTTTGTCCCTTTGTCATGACGCAACACCAATCAAGATTGGCTTAGTTTCATTCATGCTGGGGGGCGTTCCTCAAAGTGTTGTAGTCGACGCAGTTTCTCGTTCCCTTCTCAGTTGTAACCTGAGACGGTTTTACTGTAGCATTTTTTAGTCTCATTTTTTAAAATTGTTTACACTCAGTGTATGCAGAATAAGATGAACATTATGCATATACGTATATCTATTCTTCCATACACGTACGTGCAAGTGTATGCGTCGATTAAATGGGTTAGCATGAAAGTGATTAGATTTGAAATGGAGTTTACTTATCTCTCTCTTTTGGAAAATGATGTGGCTGTCATTCCCCTGTGTGTCATTTGCATGACAGGCTGCTGTTTTATTAAAGAGCTTCTGTGATTTATGCCCAACTGTCATTCACTGTTTGCCCCTGGGTTTGCACAAAATCCATTGAAAGACTCCTTTATTTGATATCTAATGGTCAGGCTGGACTTAATTGCAGAATCAATAGAGCTGACGAGAAACAAGGTGCGCCAATATAACTCATAATGAAAGCTTATAATGGCAGCCGAACCCAAGTAATAAGAGTGCTGAATGCCGTCCTCGTTTTCTGATGAAAAATATTGGACGTGTTTACGCGAAAGTTTTCATCATTTTCACGGGTTTAGTATAGTTTTTCACCAATTTAATTTAAACATGGATTAGTCTTGAAAAGGTCCTCTCGATTGGCTGATTTAAAGAAATTGCACCGCCAACAGAAGAAAACTGTTTTAAAAAGAACAAGATACTTTTAAATGTGTACTTTTGTTCACAAAAAAAATAAAAATAAAATATATATTTACACAACCATTCAAAAGTTTGGGGTAGGTAATATTTTTCATATTTTTGAAAGAAATCCACCAAAGCTACATTTATTTGATTAAAAAAATACAGTTAAAACTGTAATATTGTAAAATATAACCGCAACGTAAAATATCTGCTTTCTATTACTCCATCCAGCCTTCAGTCACATGATCCTTCAGAAATCATTCTAATATGCTAATTTGCTGCTTTTTTTTGTACAAACATGATTCTGTGATGAAAAGATGAAAAGAACAGCATTTCATTGAAATATAAAACGTTTGAAATATTATATAAGTGTATTTACTGTCATTTTTTTCGTTAATTTGATGCATCCTTGCTGAAAAATAAAAATGTATATTTTTAAAAAAAATTTACAGACCCAAAATTTTTGAGTTTTAGGACACCATTAGGTCACCTGACGTAGTTTTCCGGTTCGTTGTCTTTGGCTTGCTCAGTTGGGGATATTCAAATTAATTAACCAATCAGTAATACCCTTGATCATCTCCACCAAACGTGGATGTTTTTCCACTAAGAAACGAACATTGTTTTTATGTTTTGATTGATACTGTGATTGAAGCTGCTTTGCAATCTGTATTGTAAAAAAAAGCACTATATAAATATACTTGACTAGACTTGACTTGATTTGAATACACTGGTGTTGACATGTATATTTCAAAAATTAGGAGACGCTTCAGTGCAGTCGAAAGATATTAACAAATCTAGACTTAATTGCCGTGAATTATAAATAGATTTCAGGGCAAGCATTTGAAGAGCTGAGGGATCAAGCTTTTATAACACAATGGGATTGTAGTTTGAAGTTAATTTATCTTCTTTCTTATTCTCGAAATAGTCTCTTCACCGGAACAACCGGCATATCTTTTGTCTTTGTATAACATCCCATATATCTTAAGTAGTCTGTTTACTCCAAACTGAAAACATAAATTTTTCACCTAACAAGATTAAACACCGGAACCGCACGGCTTTTTTTTTTCTGGGTAGGTGAGAGAAGAAAACGGCTGAGATTAAAACCAAGCAGGAACAGAAACTTCACTTAATATGCAAATGCCTGGAGCTGTTGATCTTAGCTGTGTTTGGATGATTTTAGTTGTGTGTTCGGTCTTCTATCACATCTCTGCCACAAGGCTCCAGACAGATCCATCTCGGAGGCCACATGCGGTGAGAAACATTCAGAATCTGTCTCGGAGCTGAGCACGCTTGCCTGGAACATATGGCCGCTCTAGAGGCCAAATTCATGCCGATGAATTTTCTTTTGTCAGGGCCGAGCTAAAAATAAATCACTTGTGACATGCTTAGATCAATATTGATGGATGTTCATTTAGGTTTTGATATAAGACTGATTGTGTTGTTTGCTGAGCGCATGGATGGAGGTCCTCGTCCAGGTGTTGAGCTGTTAATGTTGGTGTCGGCGAATACATTATCTAAAAGAAGCAGAAAAGGCATGGGGTCGAGTCACAGGCAGAGATTTTGTCTAATCCCGGCTGCTTTCATGGCCTATCAAGCTTGGCGGCACCGTTTGCTGCTCCTGCCAACAAATTAACATTTATATCAGCTGTTCTCCCATCCAAAGGGTCCAGAAGCCCAAAGAGGAGACCACCATCATAGATTTGACAGAATGCCAGCACTGCTGTTGATTCCTTTTTTTTTTCTCCTTTATGAATATAAGATCAATATAATTTTAGATGTCACAAGCACCACTTATGAAAGCCAATTTTATCCACTCCCTCTGGTCTTTGAAGAATTCAGACTATGAAGTTAAACTCAGTCCACAGCATTTGTGGCATAATGTTGGTCATATGATGAATTTGTTTGACTATGCCCTTTCATTTTTAGCATATGTATGTATTTATGCTTGCAAATTGAAGTAAAAGTGACAGTGTTACAGTAATCCACCATGGATCCACAGGAATATATATACACAGTACATGCATATTTTATATATTGTAATATATATAGCCAATTATAATGTGTCAGATTTCAATTTCAAATAAATGCAGTAATTTTCATTAAAAAAATCAAGTTTCCACAAAAAATATTAAGTAAATAGTAAAATACTATCATTTGGTCCTGTAGTAAATGGCTACTGGAATAATGTAGTGAAATGAAAACAGTAATTATTAAATTGTAGTAATATTTCGGTTTTTATTGTTTTTTTTCTATTATTGATCAAATGAATGTTTGGTGAGCATAAGCTACTACTTTTATTTAAAAATTTTAATTTCTTCTTTTACTTTTTCGCATTAAATAAAACCCCAAACTTTTGAACGGCAGTACAGACAGACAGACTCAATCTCACGGCAATTTGTACAAATTTTTCGAGGTGGCTATTTTGTACAAATTCATGTGACCTCGCTTCGTACGATTTTTGCTAATTCGTACATATTTTCAGAGTTACCGAATTCGTTCGAATTACCTACCCCTGACCCCGCCCCTAAACCTATCCATCACATGGGTTTAGACAAATCGTACAAATATGAATTCATACGAATTGATCGTGAGATAGCGTTGGACAGATAGAATTCTCGATATTTTTTCCATACAAATAAATTCACTCTGGTAATCATCGTGCCACAAATGCTGTCGATAGAGCTTATATCGAACTGGATCATTCTTCTAAATTGTATGTTAGCTGACCTGCGAGAGCAGCTCCACGATGACTAAGGGCTGCTGTCTTTTCTTATCTCTTCAGTCGCCTCACACCTTCTGTCAAGGGCTCTGATCTTGTTTCTCTCTCTTGTTTCCTCTAGATATTCATCATCCTCCTCCCATTCAATCATGCAAACTGCACCAGTGAGAGCAAACTCAGATGGGACAAAGTAAACAGCATGTCTGTGCTTCCTGCACTTTCATCAATTTGCCCTTCACCACCTCCTCCATCTCAACTGGATTTACAGTGTCATCCATGACCCTCCTGCCCAGTGAGAACTGAAACTCATGGGACCCAAAGCAACAAACAGACGGCGGCAGCAGTCTCGAATGGGAGCACAAGTATACATGTTAATTTGAGTTGTTTGGTCACTTTTTATTTTGCCATTTTCTTTTGTAACTGTACATAAATCAATTTAAGATCTTATAGTTTTGTACATGTAATTTTTATGGTGTGTGATTTCTCTTTTTTTTTATAAATAATAAAAGACTAGATCAATTCTAATGGTCTGATTTTAACGTGTGACATTCCTTTTGGGAATTTTCTTGTCTGTGGATTCACACTCCTCCTAACAGTTCATTTTCTCTTCCCTTTATAAACATTAAAATTGCAGGCGGTACAATTATCACTAAAGATGCTAAATTATTTTCACATGTGCTAAATTTGTCGAAACAGGATTATGTTTTGTCAGGTCATGGAAGTAATCACCTACATAAATGAACACTAAAGAGCTGTACTGTAAATTACCTGAGAAACTATGGCTGCATTCAAAATCACATACTGTACTTCCCTACGAAATATGTCAGAATTCACAGTACTCATAAATAGGGTTGGGTATCGAGAATCGAGTATCGATTGGAACCGGGAACTAACTTTTCGTTTTTCCCGTAATCGTTCAAAAGTTAAAATTTCGATTCCTAGTTTCGATATTCACAGTCCGCCGAGCGGAAGAAGAAACCGCTGAACAACACCAACGAAGAAGCGTCTACCGGAAGTGTTGGCATAACCGCACGAGTCGAACATGAGTAGCTTACGTCGGCGGTCCAAAGTGTGGCTTCACTTTTCTAAAAATAACGAAATCTCGGCAAAATGCTAAATTTGTGACAAAAGGAGTATTTTTACAGAAAGGATTATTTCCTTCCGAAAGACCGTTGGTTAGCAAGGTTAGCTAAACTTTTTTGACCCTGCCTCTTAAAAGAATCGGAATTGAGAATCGTTAGGAACCGGAATCGAAACAAGGAATCGGAATCGGAATCAGAATCGTTCAAATTCAAACGATACCCAACCCTACTCATAAAAGAGTATGCAAAAAATACCCGGATGAATTGCTTCTTCCAGCGAGATTTTGAAGTGTGCATACGATGGACATAAATTCGACACAGTTTAAAGTCTCTGCTTGTTTGCAGTGCAACAAACGGTGAATAAAGAACTGGTTCTTTGAATAAGCAATTGTCGTCGAGTCATAGCGTTTTACTTATGTGACACATTACCTTTGTCTTTAATAACATATAGATATTAGACAAATAACAGAGAAATATGAGCACCCACATAGCTACAGTAAACTTTATAACCTGTTAGTCGATAAAAACGCAATGCGAAGTACAAAACACATCGAATTCTGAAAATCTCCAAAATTCACAAGGCAAAACATAGTAACTTGATTTTGGTAAAATGTTAACAATGTAACAACAAATGCAAGTGTTACCATATATAAAGCCACAATATCAACCTTGATGATGTGTTTATTTTAAAAATGCAGTGCTTTTTCCATTTCCTGATTTTTGAAGATATGAGCCTTCCACACACATTATTATACTGTATAATGTGTATGTAAATAATCATAGCTACATTTGAATTCTCATCAGTGAAGACAGTATGATGGTGTGCTGGTGAAAGGTAATCCAGTTTGCCCTACTTCTAAAGTCCTCCAGTGAGTTTCAGAAATAAGATCCTCCATCTCCCGCTTCCACTAAAACAATTCATCACTCTGAACCTGGGATGATGTCATAATGTTGGCCCCTCCCACAGGTTCCTATATAGGGTATGCGTGTGACATACATGTGTCAGCCGGAGTGCCTGCAGTTACTCACAGTGAGTGGCAAAAAGACTGAGCGGCTGTATTTGTTGTTAGCGTGAATGCTGCAAAAAACTAACACAACACATATGAAGAGGGAAAGAGCTTTGCAATTGACTGTACAACTAGATTTGACAAAAAATCGGAGGTATATTTTTACAGATTACTATAGAAAGAGGAGCAGGAACAACTGGACTCCAGTCAGTGAAAGGTGGATTTGCAGTTATCATTTCGTGTCAATATGCTGACTCTAGGTCTAAATATATATGTATATATTAACAATTCATAAATTTAATATATATAACACTGATATTAGTGATCACCCGGATTTAGAACTACCTATATTGTATTTATATAAAGCGTTCGCAGGCCAATTTACTTTATATTTAGGTTTATATTGCTTTTATTTCCCCGGTGTCGAAATCAGGCACATAAATGTCAGGCAACACGATTCCTGGCTGCATGTCAATATCCATGGATTGCTGGATCTGTAGTAAGTTGTAAGGAACACTATATTGAGTCCAACGTTTAGTTTAAATTGATAATCATTCTTTTTAGTGACATTTTTGCAGTTTCCCCCATTAAATCCGGTCACGCAGCAGATCTTTTGCCACTCAGTCCGGCAAAGGGGGGTTGTTACGGCGTGAAAGTGACATCAATGTATTCCCACCTCTGTTAGAAAGGAAAGTTGAATGATTTTATCATTGTACCATAGCTAATATGTTTTGTTTGTGATTAAAATTGGTGCCTAATTTATTTAAAATGATGTATCTGAGACTGTCTTGCCACAGTAAAAACTGCTCTGCTGTATAAAATATTGGATTGGGGATGGCCACCTTCAACAGCGGTGCCGCATTCATTACATCCAATTTCCCTTAACTCAGACATAGACATTTTTAGTCTTAAAAGTCAATTCTTTCTTCCGACAAAACTTGCACCTCAGAGTTCAGACTCATCTTTTTTGTCTAGCTGACATAAATTGTCTATTAGTGACTGAGTGGCTGAATATGGTCAACCTTATGCACCCCTGTTTCTGTGCATCTGGAAATCTCACTCCATTTGTATTTTTTCAGCATAGAATCTGGAGACATGTAATGTCACAGCCTGCTCAAAGGTGTTTCTGCAAAACATCCTCACACTCCTACGCCGTGCAATCACTCAGGGGAAACCTCACTTTGTCAAACCATATGGCCAATTTCCAGAACAGTGTTTCCAGACCAATGCAGTCACGAATTAAACTCCACAGCTGATGTGCATTTTACTGTGAAAATCTATATTAGTCAACATCTGCATTTATTCAGGACACATTATTTAGAGAAATTGTTATTTTGTTCCTCACAGAAAATGACCATAATGATTCGAAGATAATTTACTAGTCAAGTCAATGGTTTTGATCCGACTGCCTTGCTGTCTGCTAGTCCATAAACATAATTAAACCATTTCTTTTGCACAATCGAGTGGTGCAGGTATGATGTCATTTTATAGGCCAAGTGTTCACGCTGGCTCCCTCGATAAAACCCAATAGGATTTCCCCGTTGTATAAAAGTACAATTAAGAATGCTTAATTGAATGTTCACTTTTAGTAAAAAAATATTTTCATGATTTGTAATCAAAGCATTTTTTTCTTTTGTCAAATCAACTTAGATAATTTATGTAGTTCAGATAACATAATATTTTGAGTTTCTGATTAAATCAATCTCGTTCATTGTATTAACTCAATTTTTCTATTTCAATGAACTTAAAATTTTAAAAGGCAACCTGGTTACTTTTTTATTTTTTAAGTTAAACCAACAATATTTTGCAGATAATATAAAGTTAAGGACATAAAAGGCAACTTAAATTATTTCTGTTATTAGTTCTTGTTTCAAAAGTTGAATTTCACAAGGTTATTTACGGCAAAAGGCAGCTTACTATATTTATAAGCAACATTTTCGGATGTCTCTAATGCCTTTGAAAGCTCTCATAGGTTTTGGTACATAATGTGTGTGTGGATTGTCTTTACTAAGATAAGATTTTTCATTGAGTTTCGGCTAGTTTTAAGAATAAGCATTAGTTTGTCTAAATCCGGAAGATGAGTTTTTATAAATATTTGAACCTTTAATGTAGCTCTATTTACATGTTTGTTTCTGAGAATTCAGTCTTGTTCATAAAAAGTGAAATAAAAATAACAAAGCAAATAGGGCCAGCGAAGGAAGATTCAGGGCAAAGAAAATCCATAATTTAAGAGGCTGAGATGCATCCATAAACAGCCCTGCCTGTCCCAGTGCATTTTTCCATGAACAATTGCTGGAATAATCGCACCTCACAAGCCAAGATCACAGAGGAGGCTGATGCAAACCAGACAAATGCATATCAATAATTAGTGTTGGTAGGGAAGTCCAGCCGAGACTTTGCTTTTATCTTGGAGCAGAAGGAGGGGCACTTAAATGATAGTCATGTGGGGTTTGTGACACGCACAGCATACTGAATCATTTGTAAGGGAAGAGAGGGAAACAGAGTGATACAAATAAAGTTGCTTTCAGTTAAAACAGCTCAAACATGCCTTTTAATCTAGCTTAAGCCTTGTCTGTGATTAATTTAATTAAGATTTTTCAGTTAATTAAATGTTGCCCCCCTATAAAAAAAGACATTGGTGGGATATCGTCTGCTTATATGTATTGGTTCAAATCCCACAGTGCTAGACACAACCAAAAACATGCTAATTCCATCTTGTGAAGCTATACTGACAAAATCTGTCCATAGAAAGGAGACGTTTTCATTTTTCCGGCCTCCGTTTCATCCTCTTTTCCTATGTTCAGCTCTTCTAAGCCTACCCTTGGGTCTCAGTCACAGCAAACTGACCATCAAAGCCGAATGTCCGCACTTGAGGAAACAATCCAAGCCGTGGTCTGTGAAGGCAGAAGCCAAAGCTGAAGGGTAGCATCGCCAAAGTAGCTGGACCAGCACAGAGAGAGCGTGAGGCTTTGATCTGTCGCTTGAACGGTTCCAGGAGACTCAGCCACTGCAGAGAACATGGATAATGTGGTTACCGAATTCCCTCCTAGACACTTCTCCCTCACAAGCTGACACCAGGATCAGGGACGAAATGTGTTGGGAAGGCAAACGGACTAGGGGATTTTGTTTTCTGGATGGGTCAGCAGCAGCCAGAGATGGGAGGAATTTAGAGCTGAATATTCCTGGAGAAATTACTAATTAATTACAAAAATGTAATCAGCAACCTCATCCAAACACACAATAAAGCCCATTTCACACCCAACGCATGCAGCTGGAGCAAAGCTTTCACGTTGTTTATGATGGATGAGTAGCATTTCTCCAATATTTTATATTGCTGTTTGAAGATCTATATTACAATAGAGAAATGAATAGAGCATTTTACATTGTAGTTTCTGTCATATTTTTCGGCTTACATGTGGAAAACTGTCACGCGCATGACACAGCAGTCTAAAAACACGATGCTCAAGTTAAAAGAAGTTCAGTTTTTAAAGTCGGCATGAAAGTTACAACTGTCTTTTCTTCTCCATTGTGATGTAAATTTCAAATAAAATAGCTTCTCGAAAACAAAATGTAGGGAGAGCTTGTGCTTCAGCAAAAACGAACATATGGAGCTGGTTATCTCCAAAATATATTTGTTTACAATCATGCACTATGGTAAAATATATATATATATATATCAGTGTAGTACTCGAGACTCGGACTCGTCTCGGACTCGGTCTCGAGACCGTATTTTAATGGTCTTGGTCTTGTCATGGACTCGTGTGCATTTGGACTCGGAATTGACTCGTACTCGAACATTTTTTTTTTTTAGGACTCTGAATTATTCCCGAGTCCACTCGAGTTCAATTAAAAATATTTCTCATGATTATTAATGTATGTTAATAAAATATTTCTTTAAATTGATTGACATGCCCAGTGATTGGTGATTTTCTAGTGCGCAACTGCGCATGACAAATTGTAATAAAATTACTTTTAACACCACCTACTATGTGGCCTTTTTACCCTAAACTGATCATATTTTTTAAACTCTAAGTAAATTCAGTATAAAAAAAAAAAAAAAAAAAAAAAAAAGGATTTCTCTAAGTAAATAAAAGTAAATTAGGTAATCAACCCTCACTGGTCTCGGTCTCGACTCGGACTCGACCATCTCTGGTCTTGGACTCGACTCGGACTCGACTCTCTATGGACTCGGTCTTGACTCGGACTCGACTCTCTCTGGTCTCGGTGTCGACTTGGACTCGAGTGAGGTGGTCTCGACTACAACACTGATATATATATATATATATAACATAACTGTGCAAGGAAAAACGAAACGAAAAAAAAAAATTCTTTATCTTTATTAATGCAAATCTTTATTAATGCATTATCTGCCCCTGTAATCATAATAGTGTGTTTTAGCTTTTGTTGCCATTTAACTCGAATGTAGATGAAGAAAAGTGTTTTAACACTCAAAAATAATCCAACTGGTATAATGATGCTCCCATATAATAAAAAAAAATCTGAATTAATTTGTAAATGAGTAATTTTTTGGTGAACTGAACCAAAAGGCAACATCTTGAGAAATGTTTGGAAACGGTCACAAAGTGTGCTCCTATTCCATCCTTTTCTGGTGATAGTAAGTTACTATCTTTCTTTGTATATCCATAATAAAACTAAGATTTTAAAATTTTTAAAAAAATTTTTTTTTACTACATGTAGTGGTGATCTGATTATTTTGTCACTGTATGTAATAGATATTTATGTATCCTGATTATGCAACAATTCCACGTTTCAAATCTGTTGGTAGCATATTCCCTACACACTTAATACCTGTTTTGATAACCTGAGTTCTTTATATAAGAGGAATTACTTCCTTTCCTACTTCCTTGATTAGGGCTTTATTAAATAATCTTATTTGAATGTTTCCATGGACATACAGTGTCTGTTTTGAAACAAGGTATCCTCTCGCAGGCCTCATCCCGCTGTGGCTCATTCGCTACTCGGTTTCACAGGATGCATTATCAGTGAGATGCTGGACCACATAGATGTCTGCTGATGGAGAATGATTCATTCATACTTGAACTGGGACATAATGCAAAGAGCACTTCCTTGATTATACGGCCATCAGGGAGCACATCCCAGCAAAGGCTGGTGGCTAATGCAGCCCAGCTGTATTATTGAATCAATTACATGTTCTGGTTTGAGAGAATCTAATGGTGTCCTCTTGGAAATGTGGGTAGTGATACACATTTTCATAATCAGATATGTTGTGTGAACTTGTGTGTGAACAAGTGCTTGTTATTTATTTAATTTTTATCTAAATAATGTGTCCGTATATATATAAATATCAGCCAAATCAACTGTTAATTGAAAAGAACAGGCTTGTTTGTTCATGAATCAGTCTGATCAGGAGTGAGTTGAGTTTCTAGTACAACAATGTAACTGCTGCTTATTTGCCATAGTATGATACATCATTGAAGAACAGCCCATTCAGTCACTTAACTGACGCCTTGGGAAGCATTTGGACATGCTTCAATATCTGACGCTTTAGGCGCCCTTTAGCGTCAGTAAGATGACGCCCTAGGATCGCGTGTACCCTACCCCCACCCCACACCTAAACCTAACCGCGTCCTCTAACAGACGCTTTCCTTTAGCGTCAGTTGGATGACGCCGTAGGATCGCGTCATGTAAGTGACGCTAAAGGGCGCCTAAAACGTCAAATATTGAAGCATGGTCAAAGGTGACGCCTTGGGGTGAGAATGCGTTGTGAAGAAATAGCTAGTCACGACTGTTTCCCAAAACAGTATTTTCGCAAATATGTCATTCAGCCACATTGGTTTGTGTAACACAGGTGGTAGAATTAACTTATTTTAATTGAATCTGTTGGAGATCAAATTAATGCTAGATGTTTTGCTATAAATTGTGGACATGGTCTAATTTTGCTTTATTTCCAGATTCAATCATAGGCTCCTTCTTATGTACTATGCACACTCTTCAAAAACTGCGCTTTAAATTTCTTGACAACCGAAAAGACGTAGCCCAAATTAAATCAAGATCAGAGTAAAGTAGTATGTATTTGACGTGCTGTCCGAGGGAATGGGAGCTCGGAATTTGACCCGAACCCAGAGTACCCCCCAAATCGTCAGGAATGTTGATTTACTGATTGCTGACTGCTGGTTGGAATGATGTAACGATTGAATAGATCATTTGAGCGCGTTCCTCCCGAACTTTGTTAATGAACAGCCCATTCTCACCCCCAAGGCGTCAGTTAAGCCTTGGGAAGCATTTGGACATGCTTCAATATCTGACGCTTTAGGCGCCCTTTAGCGTCAGTTAGATGACGCCCTAGGATCGCGTGTACCCTACCCCCACCCCACACCTAAACCTAACCGCGTCCTCTAACTGACGCTTTCCTGTAAGTGACGCTAAAGGGCGCCTAAAACGTCAAATATTGAAGCATGGTCAAAGGTGACGCCTTGGGGTGAGAATGCGTTGCAGCAAAACATCATGAGTCCATATGCCATGAAAAAAAATTCGAAACTAGGCTTCTAACCACAGGTTGAGAGCTTTCGTTCCAGTCACACAACTTTGCGATGCTTTTCACGGATGTTATTTGGAACTACAATTTCAGGAAACACCAACTCGTTGAACTATTACGATAATGAAGGAACTTGCGACCATATTTGGCTAAGAATGCTTTCGGGAAACAAATATGGACGATTCAATCAGAATTGATTTTTGTGATTGAACTAAGTCTTTTTTCAGCTCAATTGTACTTGCTTGGTTCTTATGGAAGCTCAAACGTGCTGCATACTGTAACAATGAACCTCATTGGTTCTTGCGGAATCTCAAACATGCTGGTTAACACAGGAGAATGAACCTCATTGGTTCTTAGGGAAGCTCAAATGTGCTGCGTTACACGAGAATGAATCTAAAACATTAAACATTGTCCGTCTGTTCACTTCATTTCACTAAGGATTGCTTTGTAAACAAGACTGGATTTGCAGACCGATTAAGAGTAAAGAACGTGCTGTGCCATCTATATTGCATCCAACAGGAATGGTGCAACACACGGACTCTGGGTCGAACATGTATGGCCGAATCATTCCGGTTGCCATTTTACATCATTGGACGTTTTCAAAACAATTTCCCCCAAGTCCACTGACTAGTGAGTTGAAACTCATTATAATATGGAAAACTGTTATCCACTGACAGCAGTGGGCGTTTACTTCCAAGTCTTCAGTGCGAGATGCCCATAAAAACTGAGCGTTTTTCAGCTAAGCTCAAAACTAGGTAGAAAATAGCCTATTACTTATTCATTTTGATGTTTTGAATGCAAAAACAAAGCGAACGTCATAAGTTGACCTCAAACAACAATATAATCAAATTTAAAAAGCCAGTTCATGACCCCTTTAAGGTTCATGAAAGAAAAACCCTCAAGGTCAGTTCTGACACGCACATAGTTTTATAGTGTTTCTCATAATGCCACACAATACAGCATCAGCAAGGATCAAATCAATGAAACCATAAATACAGAAAATATTGTGCACTTGCTGCTTTGTGATGTCTGACACATTTCTTTTTTTCTATCCATTGATTGACTTCTCTGCCCTCTGTGTTCACACCGCACCCCCAGCATGCTCTCTATCATTTGTCTACCTGCTGACCCATGACAACAGACGCAGACGTCTGCAGAATTCCTCCATACTTATTCACAGTCATGGAGCAAGGTTGACTGTAGGCAAGAATGAGACGTTTTAACCTTCATGGCTGGGTGAGCAAGGAGGCTATCACCGCGAGACTCCGCTTATTTCCAGGCATGTGTCCCTGTCCTGTTGCTGCGCCATCCAAACATGCCCCAGATAAGCTGGCAGGAGACAGGGAGAGACCTAATGCGATTCAACAAACGGGGGGCGAGCAGGTCCCTCTGGGAGTTAATTGTGGTGCTGGCAAGTTATATATGAACATCCTCAAAAGGACAAGAGGGAGAGTGGGAGTGAAGGATGTTTGTATATGCACCAGCACATACTGTACATGTTTGATTTGCTGGGAAAGAAACTTCCATCCACACCAGAAGCAAATGAAAGTGCAACAAGAAACAAAAGGTATATTCAAACCATTAGTCCTGTACAAGGCGGTGCTAATCGACAGACAAATTGATATTGGTATGCACACCTTTCAACTTAGGCATGTTAACATGTTAATGCATTTACCTAATGTTAAAGAACTGTTTCATTTTATCCATTCTGTGCTCCCAAAAAAAAAAAAGAAGAAGAAAAATAGCCAGAACATGCATTATATTTATAAAATGGCTAATTACAATTAATTCAGTAATTATTATTAAACAAATGATAGCATAAATGCAAAACAATATAAATACAACATCGTTATTTTGCAATCATAATCAATACATTATTGTTGTTGTTTGTAAGGGGTGAGCAACAAAAACACCTTTGGTAAATCTGCATGATTAAGTCCATTAAATGTAGGGAAATTATAAGTATTTCATATTTGTATTGATGGTGCGCTTTGATGTAATCGCAGATAACACTCGCTCATAATAAATGTTTGGTCTTAGTGTGTAAGCATGATCCAGCCAAGAGGGACCATTTATTTTAGTTTATATTAATTCAGTTTAATGGATTTAGTTTTATTGGAGTTTGGGTCAAGTGTTATATATATTCTGTGTTTATATATTTTTATGTTTTATAAAATTATGTGTTTTTATTTCTTTTAAGTGGTCAATGAAATTAATGCATTGTATTTTATATAAAATTAATTTAGCCATTACTGTGCAATATAAGGTAACTGGGCAGAAGAGTGAATCTCAGTTCACACAAAATCTAACTCATTATCTACAAGAACAGATTTGGAAGTTGATATAAATTCTGTATTTTCATGCAAATGTTTTAGAAAATTTGCAATGAGAAAGATTAGAGTAAAACAGTATAATTATCTTTATTTATTAAATACTTATAGATTATTTTGTCGAAAAAGTTAAAAAAAAAAGTGTTTAGGGGCATTTTGTGCTCAACATCATGTTATGTTTTCCGATTTTCAGATTGGCTTTTGTTGTTGTCACATTTTTTATGCTTAGCTCATGTTGAGCATCAATCAAAGAAAACTAAATTGAGTGGACATGTGATTTTTGATTGCCTGCACTTTGGTGCAGCTTGCATGGCAGGGAGGGGGTAATCAAGAACAGACTGGGAGAAGTAATTAGGAACTTCAACAAAACCTATTTGTGTGTTTTTTTTTTTTTTTTTTTTTTTAAGGAAAAACAGAGCAGCACTCACAACAGGCTCAGAACATTGGTGCTTCAATACAACAAATATAAAATATTTGAGTTGCTCATGCTAATATATACTGTATGGTAGTGGCCAAAAGTGATGTCTAGAAAAAATTGCTTTTACAACATTTCAAATCCCCCAGTTCTCGCCATCCTCTGAAAAGCCAAGCCAATGTTGATTCTTGTTTTATTACAAGCTCTTTCGCATTTTTGCCAGCAGACTCTCCTCTGTTTGCCGTTTGTTTTAAACAAGGCTCCATGTCGACCTTTCTCTCGACACACTGGCGAGTGATGGAAGAAAAGATCATGCTATTTCTAAAAAAAATAAACACTTCAAATCAGGGTAAGACAAAGTTTTTGAAAAAGGATTGATTAAATTTGGATTCCAAAAAAGTTAAATTGCAATAATATTTCATATTTTTACTGTATGCATCAAATAAATGCTGCCATGGTGAGCATAAAAGACTTCTATCCAATTCTTCAAAAAAAAAAAACGTATTATCAAATCTCTACGCTACATGATACGTTCACCTGACATATTGATAACCCCTGCAGTGTGGAATGTCGAGTATCTGAACTAATTCTTAGTATTGTTTCTCACGCTATTCCACCAGGATCTGAAAAGCACTGATTGTTTATGACGAAAAAGGAAAAGCATCATGTTGCTGATTGAGGAAATCTTGAAAACATGCAAATGGTAAACACACAACCTGGAGGACGCAGAGTCACAGTAGCAGATGTGTGGGCGGCAGTGGAATGCCTCCTGATGAACAGAAATAAAACAAACATATTTTCTTGTGCGAGGATCATTTTGGAGATGCCGCAAATGTTCTGTTGGGGAAGAACCTACGCTGTGGTTGCCATGCCAACAGGTTAAGAGAAGCACCTGCTACCTTGCGGTTGCCGTCAAAATCCCCACAGACCCAGGCTATCATTTTCAGCCTGCCTTTCCCATTTGATTAAAGGCTGTTACGGACCTAACACGGCACGGCTTGCATCTCCCTCTTGTTGTGGTTGCGAAATTACCCTGGACTTCATTAAGTGGCTCATTACCTGCTGTCAAAGCTATCAGAGAGCCGTATTTTGTTCCAGTCCCTGTTCCTTTCTCTTTCCAGCCTAATCAGACGGTTCACATGACAGGAACACGAGCTCCTGCTCGGCCCGGCTTTGTGGATGTCGTGTAAGACAGCTGGATGACTGCAGTGATGCTAAACCCACAAACAATAAACACAAAACTAAAAATAACAAAACCCTATGCGTTGTTGATTTTAAACTGGAAGAAAAATCTGTAGAAAGGACACTGCAGGCATGTCCTACTTTTCTGTATATTCATGTTACACAGAAACCAATAGAAAACACAAGTAAGTGGATTTGATGATATTATGTGGTATTGCCATTTTACGTGTAATTAGTAACAGTATTCTTAGTAAGATGAGATTAAAAAAAAAAAAAGCTGGCGGAGCAGGTGTCGTGTGGCTTTTTCCAGCTCCTACTGTATGTAGTAAGTCTTCCTTAAGTGTCCTGGAAAACGTTTTAATATGTTGTGGATGAGTGGTAGCGTTTTGGCAGAGATCGTAAGTTTTTGTCTAATGCCGAGTTCAGACTGCATGATTTTAGCCACGATTTTGGCTCGCCGACAGGTTTTGAGAAATCGCCAACAAATGCCCGAAATCACAGGCAAATCGGCGCTCGTTCATGCGAGTGACAATCACGCAGTGTGAATGAACAAAGACGCGAACTGAGAGAATCACCGACGAGTCGCCGACGCCCGTGAGATATTTGGCATGCTAAATATCTGGACCTGTCGGCGATTCAAAATCCTGCTGTGTGAAAAGTGTTTTGACTGAAAACTACATCGGCGATCACCGGCAGCCAGTGAGAGAGCAAGATACAGAGCAGCAGGGAGTTCGGGGAGGAGTTATAGATCACATATCAACATGATATGGCATTGTTTCAACAAAAAAAGCTTCTTCTCGGTCTATTTGGACACAATAAATGGAAGAAAAATTAGTAGAAATTTGGCAGGAGCACTCGTGTCTGTTTCACCAGCTGTACCACAACCGGGTCGAAAAAAAAAAGTCTCACGTGAGAACTCCGGTCTTGCACGTGTGGTGTCGCGCGTTGTTTCCTTTTCATATCTCACGCGTGTTTGTTGTGAAATGTAGTTTGCGTGCAGCGTGCTAGACAGAGTCTGTCGGCGATTTTTCTAAAGTCATGCAGTGTGAAACCTTCTGTCGCCGATCCATCGTCCAGTGTGAACACAGCAGCGACTGAATGCTGGCCAAGATAGTCATGCAGTGTGAAAAGAGCAGCGACCTGACTACTTTGAAAATCGTGCAGTCTGAAAGAGCCATAAGGAACACCAAAAAAAAAAAAAAACTACAAAAAAACTTGACATCCTCATTTTCCTTGCTTTGTTCGTGAGAGAAGCACTGATTCTTTTAATCCTATCTTTTCAGAATGCTTTCCAAAACCATTTTGTGTCTGATGTAATTTAGTTAACTAGTATTGGCAAATTCAGAGAGGTTAGCAATAGCAAGCTAGCTTGGAAAGGACAAGATCCTACCCTCCCTTCAGAGCGTCTGCAAAGCCACGCCTCCTTCAAAACACATGAACGCGCACTGCCAGAGAGAGTCGGCAAAGCGTCATGAGAGACGGCATTTAATTATCTCACGTCTCAAAGCACATAACATTAGAATAATAAAGAGCATAAACAACTTAAAGAGTTCTGACTTATACCGCCTGACCGCTGCAGATACATTTCAGAATTAATAGCGTTGCCATAGAAACACATCCAAGTCTGAGGACGTGAACATCACGAGTTGGGTTGGCGTCTCCTAATTACGGTAATTACGACATGGTGTGAACGCAGCATAAGCTCGTTGTCTTGGTTCAGGAGGAACTGTAAAAGGTGGCTGCTGTTTGTTGGCGATTGGTGACTGTCTGTCTACAGCTCTGCATAACCGAATGCAATGATTGGATGAAAAAGTTTTGGTTATGCGACTTCCACAGAAGATATATGTACATATACTGCATCACATATTATTATCAGTGAATAATGACTTCAATTTTGTCGCTTCCTCACACAAAATGTTGCATTAACAGTTCCATGATACACTCTTAAAAAATAAATGGTTTTTATTGACATCTGTGGTTCCAGGAAGAACCTTTAACATGGAACATTTTTTTTTTTTACAGTGGAAAAAGATTATTTGTTTAGATTATTAAACGGTTCAAAATATTCTTTTTATTTTTATTTTTCGTGTTCGTATTTATGAGGGGGAAAAAAATTATGTTACGGACGTGACAGTTCTCCGTTATGGACATGACCACTCTGAAAGTGACTTTAAAACTGTCACCGAGACCTCAAACAGAAAGCACAAAGCATTTCTTTAAAGTGAATTTTGTTTTATATTAATTGTATCTTAATTTTAATCAATGTGCATTTCTCTCTGGCGCATTCACTACTGCGAAGATCGTCAGCATTGTTAACTTTATATTTGAGGCCGAAATTGACAAAGACTTATTAATAAACATTTAAAATGTCTCTTTGCTGTGTTTGACATTCATAATCATTAATTTTGCCGGTTCTTTGTGGTTTAAGCTTTAAGATATTTATTGGCAGCGCCACCCTTACATTTGACATGAACGTGTCACTGCATCAGCACCGAAAACATCATGGTTTTCAAATCAAAAATCGTGATACGAACCAAATTGTATAGGTTTACCCCGGATTTCCACCAACTGCAGAACGGCTGCGAATCGGCTCCGCTGCGTGTCGGATCCGTGCTCCGCCGTCCTTCAATACCTACCAGATACGGATTTGTTGCGGAACGGCTGCGGCCATGACTGACAGCTGAAGTCACGAGGAGACATGATATCTTGCGAATTTACGTTTGCATAAAACCAGCAACAGTTTGTTTCCATCCAGAGGAGTACAGGGGAAACAATTATGTGCTGACCTGCTGATCCCCCATTTTTGGAGATTATAGTGATTCTAGTACAATATTTATAATTAAATATAATCAACTTATAAAATGCTAAATGTTTATTTGGGTTCATTTTTGAATGTAGTGGGAAAGTAGTAGGCTGTGTAAATAAAGTTAACTATTGTTCTTGTTGGAAAAGGGAAAACTATATTTTTATTTTAGAAATTACCGGATGTTTTATTTAGTTTCTGTGCTCGGCAAAAATAGAAACTCTGCGTATCTTCTCCGGAGGGCTGCGTGTCGCCGGAGCTGGGACGGAGTCGGAATGCAGCCAGTGAAAATGCACACATTGACTTTAATGGAAACCTATTGACTCCGCCGCCATGGGTTGCGTTTCCCGAAAGCATCGTTAGCCAACTATGGTTAGCCAACTAATAACTTTCGTCGTTACCAATAGAGTTCAATGGAAATTGCGACCAACTTGCGACCAAAATTGGCTAACGATGCTTTCGGGAAACGCACCCCTGAGCGGATCCGCAGCTGTTCCGCAATTGGTGGAAATTGGGGGTCAGTCTATCGTTACAGACCTCGTAAGAGGGGTTTAGTCGCTTATCATGGTTGTAAAAAAAACAATGGCTATCTGAACAGCTTTAGCAAGCGCAAACCAGTCCAGAAGTAATCAATAAATTATCGGGGAGGGTCATAAAAAAAATTATTGCTGGCGAAGGGAGGGTGAAAATTTTTTGACTACAGATCTCAAATCTCCTCCGGTGGCCCCTTAAATAAAAAACGAACAGTCACTGACTGAATATAAAATTAAATATATTCATATATTCAGATGACACATATTTAGTAAATATATTGTCACATATTTTTCAATATCTGAAAAGTGGCAGTTCCACATGTATTATTCAATATATTGTAATATACAGTACACAATATATTATTCCACCCAATCTCACGGCAATTCGTGTGAATTTTACAAGGTGGCTATTTTTTTTTTTACTAATTCATATGACCTCACTCGTTGCTAAATCATTCATATTTTACGAGTTGCCCTATTCGTATAAATCCCCCCTCCCCCCCCCCCCTAAATAAGTGATATAGGCCTGAATTTTATTGGGTTATCCTAACACACATAGTTATCATTAGAGAGCATACGGAGGCAACTTTCCTAGCAAAAATTAGATGGTTTCACAAATACTTCAATAAGTGCTGAATTACTGTAATTTGAACCACATATTTAAACTTGACCTTCTTGTATTAGCATATTCATAATCTATTGACAGTACTGCATGAGCAGTTATCATTATCAAGGGAGCATTATTTGTGATTTGCTATTTACATAATCCACATGAGCAGTGAACTGTAAAGAGTAGTACTGGCACAGAGGTGAAATATTATCCGCCATGTTCTTTTGCTATCACTGGATAACATAAAAAACCTTTTAGTCATCTTTATTACCACAAACGCAACAGGCCGCAACGCTACAAGAATACGCTCACCTCAACAAATCTGAGTTAGTTCAACAATTCACTGTTTCCCAAAACCACAGTTCCAATGAAGACTTGCAAAAAACAGCATTGCAAAATTGAGTTTGAGCTGTTGTTGGTATGAAATGTGGATTTAAAAAGATAGCAAAATGCAAGTTAGCATGCTGTGTAATATAAACAAACTTCATCCTACGTCTTTTAGTGTGTCAAGAGAATTAGAGAAAATTTAACATGAGTGCGCGTGTGTGAACTTGCTCTAAGATGTGGGAATCTCTAAGATGTGGGAAAAACTGAATCAGCAGGACTCAGTCGCCACTTGTGCCCCTCCTCCTGGCTGAATTAGGTCATTAAGGCGGCGTGAGTCCAGGAGGAAGAACCAGGGTGTCAAGGAAGTAGCTCAGGCCAAACTTGAGCGTCCTGGCACGAGCAGAGACAGGTAATCGCCTCCTTTCCTGTGCAAACCTTCCTTTTCCTCTTTCACCCTTAGTCCATAACATCAGGCCCAACAAGCCGGACCGATGATGGTAATCGATTCTGACTGTCTGCCTCAGGCCTTTGTTTTGTGACCAACCAAAGACCAACCACTGAGAACATCCCCTGTAGTGCCTTTGGCAGAGTAGTTGGCACTAAGTGCCTCCTCAAGTTTAAACGAACGTAGATATCATGGCTGACCCCAGCCAACAAGGTTGTCGTGATTATACAGTGTTTCAGTCATCAGTCACGCTGAGTTGTTTCTCTAGCGCTTTGACGCAGTGCGAGTTCCCTGTTCTCAGGGAACATAGGTTACATTTGTAACCTGATAAGTTTCTTCATTTAAATACTTGAGTTTATATGGACAATACACACTTTATACACATCAGCACTCTTTGTTCAAGATTGCAGCAAGCGAAAGTTGTTTTGGAGTTCTGTTTTATCTGTCTGTTTTGGAGTGCATGGTATGAAACTCTGACTGTTCAATCAAAATCAAAACTAGCACGACTGGTGCATACTGTTCAAACAATTGTAGGGTGGGAGGAGTGTGCTGGTCGTGTCATGTTGTCCAAAACAAATTTCCCAGGAATGGGACGGTAAAGTAATAAATGAAAGATGCAGATGTTAAATAGCTTAGAAACAGCTCACAAAATCTAATGCTATGGGATTCACCTCAACTTTCCAGCTGACTTTTGTGTGGATTAAGGCAGATTTTAGTCATAGACTCTCTGTCCCTGTGCTGCTCTTGTAGGTTAATAGCTTTTACTGATTATATTGACTGTGTCTGGGTATTACTCATTCACACCCCACTGGTGGGTGTTTTCAAATATATATATAATATATATATATATATTCATCTCTTTATTTGGAGTCCCAAAAGGATCCTGAGAGAATTCTGTAGATATTGTGCGTCTCAACTCTGAAGTAGTGCATTATAAATGTATAATTCTGAGTAAGGCTATAATTGAACCTCTCGCTCCGTTAAAAATGTTACATAAATCCAGAAAAAAATGTCTGTGAATAGAGTGTACTTAAGGTAAAATGCGTTTACAGTCAGAAAACTGTCTATTTAATTTGATTTAGAATACATTAAGCTGTACAAAATTTCAGCTCTGATAAATCTTGAAATTATTATTAGAGATCCATAAAAAAAACTATAAGCAACTTACAATTGTTCTTGTGCAGTTTATCCCATAATCAGTGGCGAGTTAAAGATGAACTGAACTGAAATTTGAGAAAAGGTGATATAACAGATGTATTTTATTTATTCTCATTGGTACAATTTTTAAAATGGCAGAATTTGTTAAAAGGGATAAAATGGTACATTAAAAGTGTTGTTTTTGTTACACGGGCGCCGCCATGTTGGATTTCAACGTTCGACTACGTCACTGGCATGGTAAGCCACTCCGTTGCCTACCCGCACCAGCAGAACAGCCGTAGCTTGTAAACAGTCTGAGGCTAGCCGACATGGCTGAGGAAACAGATTTTTTAGCGACACACTATTTAGAGATGTGTACTTTCGTCAATGAGTACATGAAACGTCTGACAATGCATGAAATGTTTTATTTACACAAGTTACGAGTTCAATGCATCACGTTAACGTTACTCGAATCCTTGATATTCGGGTGAGGGGGAAAAGATCCCTGATGTGTAGTTCACTGTAAAGGATGGGATTTTCTCCTTCCTAAATGCACCCTCGCCCATAGAGTGAACTGCCAGTACGCTGTTAATCTAAACAATCTGAGAAAAGTGTAACAAGTTAGCCCAGCCGTCACCTATTCGTAAAATACCCTGCTACTTATGGGGCGGTCGAGCGTCTCAGCTCGGACATCCATTAGAGACAGCATAGCCTCCTCCAACACGTTTCTCTCACCGAACAGCTTCCAAAATAAACGGTGCATGGTGATGCATTTTTCGCCGATCAATAAATGTCCATGTTGACCTCTCTGCAACAGATCGTCTCCGTGCAGTGTCTGCTCCACAGCGCTCGCGCCCACAGTCACTTTCCCCCAAACGGTCCTGTACTGCAAGTGAAGCCTGAAACTGATTGTCCTCCATGTGGTGGTAGTTAGACACTACTGGCCTGTCCCTCACGGGCTCAAATGCGTAATCCATGCCGTTAAAAGTGTTCATTTTCGTCTGTGTATACAGGACCTACAGCTGTTGTCTATGGCGCTCCGCGGGTCCTACCATGCCAGTGACGTCATCGGAACAGCCAGCACTAACAAGCGCAATTTTGCGTTGCTTAAAAAAGCTATATTTATATATTTTTTTAAAATGTTTAGTGTAATTTACTTTTAATTGTCATAAACAACACGTTTTCAACGTCGATATTTTTCAGTTCAGTTCATCTTTAAGACTTTTTTTGATTGGGGTAAGAAAAAAACATATCCTAGTGATAGCATATATCTTTTATAAACATGAATAATAACCATTTTATTTTATAATGTACTTATATTACATCCATTACATTTGCTTTTTCCTTTTCCCACCATTTATAATTGTATCATAACATTTGCTGCCAAAAACCGACTGCCATGTCCTGGGTAGCCTATGTATCTGAAAACTTTGGAGAGAAAGTCACATGGTGGTGAATTTTTTTTTTTTTTTTTTTTTTTTGGCAATGTGTTTTCAAAATTGTACATAAAACAGATTACTATAGTATATTTTACAAGTCAATAATTTCAGTCTTTCTAAAGATTTGGGCTGAAGATTTAAAAGGGTCATGAACTGAGAAATCTAATTTTCCATGAGCTTTTGACATCTAAGAGGTCATCATATTACAGTAGCAATAAGAATATCCTGTAAGTTTCAGAACTGAAAACACCCTTGTAAGTCAGCCCCAGCCCCGCAAACGACTTGTTTTTAAAAGTGGGGAACTATGACATCAAAGGGGTTAAAACACCAACCCCGAAGAAGAAGATCAACTCCTACTTCAATACGGCCGGTTTAGCCCCGCCCACCGATTCGCGCATTACACGCATAACGTTAGGTACTAGTCTAAAATAACATAGGCCTACCTCGTGATGACAAACCGGATTGAGCTACTGAGCAATACAGAATATTGTGCAGTGCCTGGTTGTGGAAGAAGACAGTCGCTGCTTAAGCTTCCTCTGGATTCCAATAGGAATGCAAAACTTTATTTTTAATGACGTTCCAGCTGATGAGGTAAAACCGTCTGTTCGCTTCATTTCACTGAGGATTGTTCTATAAACAAGACTGCATTTGTAGACCAATTAAGAGTAAAGAACGGTGCTG
Organism: Pimephales promelas; assembly: GCF_988280905.1. NCBI lineage: Eukaryota > Metazoa > Chordata > Actinopteri > Cypriniformes > Leuciscidae > Pimephales > Pimephales promelas. Next base: position 27,737,904 of record NC_142784.1, read on the forward strand.
TGCCATCTTGAATCTGACAGGAATTGTGCAACACACGGACTCTGGGTCGAACATGTATGGGCGAATCATTCCGGTTGCCATTTTACAACAGTGGAGTTTTCAAAACAATTTTCCCCACGTACACCGACGAGGTAAGTTGAAAAACTCATTATAATATGGAAAACTGTTATTCACTCACAACAGTGGGCGTTTACTTCTAAGTCTTCAGTGCGAGACACCCGTGTTTCTGAGCTGCTCTCAAAGCTAGGGTAGAAAATAGCAGATTACGTTCATTTTGATGTTTTTGAATCCAAAAACCACGCGAACGTCATAATTTCACCTCAGACAACAATAATACAATTTAAAAAGCCAGTTCATGACCCCTTTAAAGTATCTTGATTTCAACTCTGCATGGGGCAATTTTTGAAGTAATAAAATAGTTTTGCAACGTGCATAATATTCCTTTGGTCGGCACCGTTATTACTGCTTGCAGTTATGTTTTTATTATAAGTGAATGTTATGTCATTATATGAATATTTTTAATATTCTGTAACTAAATACTGTAATGTAAAATTATGTGAATAATTATTATAAAAATACCACTAACATGAAACAAAAATAATGTTTAAAAAAAAATACAAAAATATAAGTTGATAATATTTTTAATGATTTTCTAAGTTTGGCAACAGCTCATTTGACCCTGTCAATAAAACGATCTCGTTTAATAGTCAGACCTGCAATTCGTAAATATATTGTTTTTCTTGAGCTAAATTGGCTCTCTTTTCACCTGTGACCAACTGAAAGAACATTGGCATTCATTACTGACTCAACAATGGCCTGAAAAACAAACTAATATTTTTGAATTCACAGGCAATCAGAAGTGATTGACATATGGTAAGTTAAAGAGTTGTCAGAGAGCTCTGGCGAGAGTCACACGGTTTCATTGTCTGTTGCGTTATATATTACATGACTGACGACTTCATTCTGAATGGCCTGTAATTAACAGTTTGTAGCGAGATCACTCTCAACACATGTCAGCTTTGGTCATAAAACAGTTTGAACTCTTCAGGCCAGCTGTCAGTTTGTCAATGACTTCAAAGAATAATACTTGATGCTAAATTGAGTGAACATTTTTTTTTAAAAATTGGTTTTATAATTATGTTCATATAGTGGGGATATTCAGTTGTGTTTTATTTTACAGTATGTGCACTTAAACTTACCGGAGTAATATAGGCTAAGGTAACTACATGGATTAAGGTAGGGGTAGGTTCATGGTTATTATCTAGTTATTACCCAGTTGTTGTAATCACTATAAGTACATGTACACAACCTTTCAAAAGTTTGGGAGATAAAAAAAAAACAAACAAAAAAATAAATAAACCAAACATCATTATTCATCAAAAATGCATTAAATTGATCAAAAGTGAGAGTAAAATACATTAATAAATATTACTAAACATTTCAATTTCAAATAAATGCTATTCTTTTGAATTGTCTGTTAGTTCATCCTGAACATTTTTGATCACAATTTCCACAAAAAAAAAATGTTAAGCAGCAACTGATTTCTACATTGATAATTATGGATGTTACTTAAACAACAAATCAGTATATTAGAATGATTTCTGAAGGATCATGTGACACTACAAGACAAATGAATAAATAAAAAAAAAAAGTTATTTAAAATGTTTAACCATACTGATGTTTGATCAATTAAATGTATGCCTTGGTGAGCAGCAGAGACTTCTTTCAAAAACATTTAAAAATCGTATACAGCAGGAACATCAGTTCTCCAGCAAGGTAAAGGATCTTAAAATGACTTGATGTTGAACTTATCTTTTTTAGAATATTCTTCACCCAATGTTTTACTGCTTTCCTGCAGTTCCCTGCACACATTTTTTTAAATGCAAATCCAAGGATATCTACACTCTGGTGCCCTGACACATTCACAGCCCAGGGAAAAGGAGGGAAGTTCTATCACCCCGCTTTAATGGTGCTTTTATCTTCAGTGAGCCACAAATAACCTCAGCCTTAACCGATAATGTCTGCGCCATGACACTTGTGTTACATTACCCTCTCAATATCTTCTTGCATTGCCATTATCATTTATCTGACTTTTTTTTTTTCCATCACTGCCTTGATTTAGACACATTTCTATGGGCTGCAAGAAATGCACAATTCACAACCACGAAGGCTTGAGCCTCAATGATTAAAAGTACACACTTTTTTTGCGATGAAGGCCCGCGATCAGTCAATAACCCGTACTACATCAAACCGCATCGCTGGAAGCACCTCTTGTTGGCCCATGCACGGTGCGACATTAATCATGACCGAAACGTTTGATATCAATTTCTTATCCTATCCACGGACAACAATTTCTGAGTAATTGGATTCTCTTTAGCAACATATATATCCATCTTTAGGGCTGTAGAGTGCTGAGAGCAATTCATCAGGTGCCAATTCTAATCAAAGTGCCTCTTAATCACATTATTTGCTTGCATCTCTGTTTTGTGCTGAGATTAATGCTAAAATGGGATCATCCAGGATTTGATTTCTGTTTTAGGAGCGCACCTTTCTTTCCTTTTCGCGGACTGTCAACATATCCCAGCGTCACAAAACTGCTTGCCGTGCAAATGATGAGAGACATATAAATGGAACAGAAGAGCGCTGTACCTTTGGGCCAGTAATCATTCCAGTGAGACTGTGGATCTCTGGGAGGAGACTAAACAGCTGTATTTTTCGGGAAGACACATTGAGGGCATGTGAAGGTGGTCTGTGGGGTTCCGTCAGGCTGAGATTAGGCTGCTGCATGGAGAGGCACAGATTGCTTTAGGAATAAGCAGCACGCTCAGCAGGGTGGCAGGAAAGAGAGGCAATGAGTTTCTGAGGCCGTGAAAGGTTCCACCGTCATTATTAATAGCTATTTCTTCCCCTTTGGCACGGGGTACTGTATGACATGGCTCTTTTTTGACACTTTTTTTTGTTTGTTTTATATTTCCAGGTGTCAGATGTGTTAGGCTTATAGATCATTCAAGAATTCCGAATGCATGCGTGTCAAAAAACAACAAAGTTTTATTTTTGCTTTTATTCTATTTTTGTTATTTTATTATTATGTTATTATCAAAGTAAAGTATTTAGATTAAGATCTTGCCTTTTGATGTAAATAGATATATAGTTCAAATGAATGATTGATATATTGTATTATTAGGAACACCATAGTAATATGTTTGACTCCCTTTCGCCTTCAGAACTGCCTTAATTCTATGTGGCATTCATTCAACAAGGTGCTGAAAGCATTCTTTAGAAATGTTGGCCCATATGTATAGGATAGTGTCTTGCAGTTGATGGAGATTTGCGGGATGCACATCCCAAAGATGCTCTATTGGGTTGAGATCTGGTGACTGTGGGGGCCATTTTAGTATAGTAAACTCATTGCCATGTTCAAGAAACCAATTTGAAATGATTCAAGCTTTGTGACATGGTGCATTATCCTGCTGGAAGTAGCCATCAGAGGATGGGTACATGGTGGCCATAAAGGGATGGACAAGGTCAAAAACAATGCCGTGGGATTTAAACGATGCCCAATTGGCACTAAGGGGCCCAAAGTGTGCCAAGAAAACATCTCCCACACCATTACACCACCACCACCAGCCTGCACAGTGGTAACAAGGCATGATGGATCCATGTTCTCATTCTGTTTACGCCAAATTCTGACTCTACCATCTGAATGTCTCAACAGAAATCGAGACTCATCGGACCAGGCAACATTTTTCCAGTCTTCAACTGTCCAATTTTGGTGAGCTCTTGCAAATTGTAGCCTCTTTTTACTATTTGTAGTGGAGATGAGTGGTACCCGGTGGGGTCTTCTGCTGTTGTAGCCCATCCGCCTCAAGGTTGTGCATGTTGTGGCTTCACAAATGCTTTGCTGCATACCTCGTTTGTAACGAGTGGTTATTTCAGTCAAAGTTGCTCTTCTATCAGCTTGAATCAGTCGGCCCATTCTCCTCTGACCTCTAGCATCAACAAGGCATTTTCACCCACAGGACTGCCGCATACTGGATGTTTTTCCCTTTTCACACCATTCTTTGTAAACCCTAGAAATGGTTGTGCGTGAAAATCCCAGTAACTGAGCAGATTGTGAAATACTCAGACTAGCCCGTCTGTCACCAACAACCATGCCATGCTCAAAATTGCTTAAATCACCTTTCTTTCCCATTCTGACATTCAGTTTGGAGTTCAGGTGATTGTCTTGACCAGGACTACACACTTAAATGCATTGAAGCAACTGCCATTTGATTGGTTGATTAGATAATTGCAATAATGAGAAATTGGACAGATGTTCCTAATATTCCCCCTTAATTTACTTGTAGCATTTAAAATGACTGATTTTAGGTTTTGGTATTTGTATGGAATTGTAATATTGGCCAATCATGCAGACATAACATTAACAAATAAGCTCATCGAAAAATGATTTTAATAGAAATCCCTATACTGTAAGCCTAAAGTAGAGAGTACAGCCTTAGTCATCTATTGAAAATCTCCCAAACATGTATCTTTTGGTTAACTTTTATACAGCCTTATAAAAGTTATGTGCCACTAGACATGTGAAAATGTGCACTTTCTAATCATTTTTGGCCTGCTATTTTTTTTTAATCTATATTTAATTGTAAAGATCATGTCTGTAGCACACTTGTGCTATGATACCTCAAGCCTCCTAAAACATCTATAATCTCATCTCATCTAGTCTTCTGTCCATCATTAATACCATTGATTTTGAGCATCTGTCCTGAACCTGGCTAGTCAAACACAGATTCTGATCAAAACTGATCTGGGATTTTTGGATTTATAGAATCCTCTTTTCATTAAAAAGGAGAAGAGAGGTGAGACGTCATGTTTTGAGATAAAGCCAGCTGTGTGGATATCTGATGGGCTCCTCTGTACCAGGAGTTGTTAGACTGAGGTCAGCTTTGATGGGCGACGGCGTGCCTAACTCAGAGTGGGCTGATTATTGGATTTCCTTCTCTGTGGTCGGTGAAACCACCCCCTGGGGCACGGTCGCACAGAAAAACACTGGTCTTCACCCACTTTCTATATATCTCACTCTTTCTCCTTGCTTTCCTTGATGTCTATATCCTGGAAACCAATCTATATACTGCAATGGACTACCTGCTGCGAATAGTTTGCCCTCAAGAAATCTCAGACTTTTTTGATCATACATTCCTTCCTGTCCTCTTATGTCTATTCCAACGCATTCTCATTCTTTGGCGTCATATAGGTGACACCATAGGACATTAGTCGAAATACTACGCACATGGCACCCTTTAGCGTCAATAAAACACGCACTGTTATGGGTAGGTTTAGGTCAGGGGTAGGGTCTGCGTCTCATATTGACGCTAAAGGATGCCACTCATCTGTATGACGCCTTGGGTTCTGCGTGTTATATTGACGCTAAAGGGTGCCATGTGCGTAGTATTTAGACGAAATGTCATATGGCGTCACCTATGATGGTGATTCTATCACTCTAGGTCACTGTATTGTTGGTGGTAGTTGCTGCAGCTGAATGTGACATTGTTTGTGAAAAAAGACGGCATTCTATTTTGAAAAGAAAACCATCTGCCTCTGCTAAACATAGTCATTCCTTGGGGGGGAGTTTTGGTATATTAACTGAAGCAGTGTATAATGCATAGTTTCAAATGAACAATTTTCAATCAATGAATCAAACTTAACTCAAATGTTGACGATTTTCAACAATCTCCACAAAGAAAAAAAAAAAAAAGGCACCATTAGCTTTGCAGGTGCTTAAATGCTAATAAAGTAACAAAAATATCTTTGGATAAACAATTTAGGGTAATGCTGCCAGGTGTACAATAATCAACAGAAAGGATTATTTACTGTGTCAAATTTACAAACCCACATCTGCAAAAAGTTTGCTACACAATTTATTAGCATGTTACATAGGAACTTTTGATTTTCATTTGCATAGAAGTGAATGATTAGCATTAGCATTAGCGCTTCATGTCTGTCACTGTTCACGTGACATTGTACACCCTCATCTTGGCAAAATCAGATTTCAACATAAGTTTCATATTTGAAAGTCTGACCAAATGTTTGCTAAAGTTTTATTAGCATGTTATAGATTATGCGTTTCAAATTGGAGTTTCCAATTTGAAAATACAATCACTGGCCTGTTTACACTGAGACGAGGGTAAGTGTGAAAGGCATGCCATACATTTTAATTTTGAATGGTTGTTAACGCATCTGTTCAGATCAACACGAACATTTGCTTAACGTCCATTTGTATGGAGAAATCTCTTTTCCATCGCATTCTGGCCAACCAATAAGATTCATGCTTATAATCATATGCTGTACACAGTCATTGATGTTATATAAAACTATGACTTGATGGCAAGAATATTGCTAAACAACAGTGAATAGCAGAGTAAGGCCGTGTGTCCACCAATGCGTTTTTCCACGCGCCTGGCGTATGTTTTCAATTGTTTTCAATGGGAGTTTTTTAAACGCCATGAGCGTACCGAGGCGCTGAGCGTTTTTTTCAAACTGGAGCGCCCGGCGTTTTTATTGGTCGCTGGGAGTTGAAAAATGTTCAACTTTGGATAAAACGCAGCGCTCATCACTGTCACTTTTTACCCAGCCGTCCAATCACAGTGGAGGAGGGGCGGGACTAATACCACACCGGCCAACTGTCGACATTCAAACTGCTGCGGAGATTCTGTATCATAGCAACGAAACGTCTCAACGGAAAAAAAAACGCTGCGCTGCCAAAACGCTCTCAAGCGCCCAAAGCACGGCGTCTTCAGCAGAGCGTCTAGCGTTTTCAGCTGGCTAAAATCGCTTTGGTGGACACAAAACCAGACATCTATTCTTTGTACTCTTGTAGTTGGTGGTGTTGCGAATACAAAACTTATGTTCTTCTCTATTACAAGCAGAAATGGAAAGTGCAAATTAGGGTAGCCAAGGTATTCTGGGTGAATCTGCATTTTCATTCAGCCCGTCTGCTGTTTTTATACTTGGCTTTAACAGATAATTCGCTTGGAAATGGTAATGAAAGTTTTTGAAATTGCTGTTCTAATACTTTTTTTTCGAAGTTGGAATTTAGACAGTGTGACTTTGGGGTTGATTGAAACGTAGCATTAGTCATAGTGAAAGTACAGGCTATCACTGATTAACTTTGGTCTTATCTCATCAAGACGCTGACTTTTCAACGGAATGATAAAAACTCTGAAAAATCGAGGGTCAAAATAACAAAAAAGGAAATTTCAGAGCTTTTACTGTAATGGTTAGAGGCTAGAGTGATTAATTTCCAACTCGCTGCACTCTGCATATGCAGCAGCTAATTCTCTTCTGGAGTGAAATGCAAATGAACATCTTAAAAGTGCACGACTCATAAAAAGCTCACTAGTCTAATAACGTTCGGAATCCAAGAATGAGGTCAAACAATAAAATGAACTCAACAGGGACTTCAGGTCCGACTGAGTGAAGCCTCTGTGTAATATAAACACAACAGCACATTTTGCAGAATATTCAGAAGATAACTCCCCCCGCCTGTGATGTGTAGCGCTCCAGGACACATGTGAAACATGGAAATTAGAGGTGGGATTGAGGGTTTTCTGTCCTAAGCTCTTCCTTTTTATGTCCATGCAGCTTTCAGACATAAAACCACTGAGGATTCAGTGACGTCATTTTAGCATATCATTTCACATTGTGAGTTGCTGTGTAATGGGTAAAGCATAATGGAGTTTTGTCTGATGATGGCTAAAGGTTGTAAATTCAAATCTTGCAGTGGAAACATCACAGTTGTGCTTTTGGCCAAGACACATTAAGGTTGATCCAGGGTTACGGTGCCTAAAAGATGAACTCACTGAGGTTTTGTTAAGGAGTTTTGTTTTTTTACAAAACCCTAAGGTGCTTGTTTAAACATTTTATTTTTACACTCATACTTCTTATTCAGACTCAACTTCTGTTGTTATGTTGTGTGTATACACCTCTACTTGGGGTGGTGATGGCACAGTGGATAAGACGCATGCTTTTGGTGTGATAGACCCGGGTTCGAATCCACTGTGAGACACCAAGCAAGAAACTTAAAGGAAATCAAATTTTCCTTGATCGTTATCATATTATGAGAATATCCTGTAAGTTTCAGAACTGAAAACGTTCTTGTCAGTCCGATATAAGCTTTTATTGACACCAGCCTCTGCAAACGACTCGTTTTTAAAAGTGGGGAAATATGACGTCAAAGAAGATAAAGCACCACCCCTGCAGAAGAAGATCAACTCCTACTATAACAGGCCGGTTTAGCCCCGCCCACCGATCCGCGCATTATACGCATAGCTAAATAACATAACATAGCCTCGTGATGACAAACCAGTTCGAGGTACCGAGGAATACAAAATATTGTGCAGTCCCTGGTTGTGGAAGAAGACAGTCGCTGTATAAGCTTCCTCTGGATTCCAATAGGACTGCATGGATAAACTTTATGTTTAGCTGATGAGGTAAAACCGCCTGTTAAATAATACTAATTGTTATTATTAGTTGTAGAAGTAATATTAACTTGTGTAACATGGCTGGTCATGTGATCTCAAGGCACCCATGAGAGGATTTTTTATTAGACTGAAACGACTGAAGTCTTTATTGTATGTGAGTGCACCACATCGTAATGATATTTCTCGAAAATAATTTTTTTTTGGTGTTTGTGTGTTTTTCTAATTGTCACAAAATTACTGAGAGCACCTTTAGTTAAAAGCATTAGCTAAATAACTAATTAGATCACTGCAACATCCATTAACCCTGGAATGCAAAGCTAACTCCCCCTCTAGACAATTAGATACGCATGCTTTACCACACTTCATGTTCTGTGTGACATGACAATAATTGTAAATGATCATTTAGATTATGTGTGTTTGTACCTAACCTCAGGTTACTCCAAGGGGACTTTCATGGTAATTTGAGTGTACTGTAAAAGCATCAGCTAAATTAAATTAAGCTAAATTATTTTCAAGGAAGTACTGTGAATGGGTAAAGCAAAAGTAACATCATCTATTGTACATTTGGAAAGTATGTACTGTAGGCCTACGTTGGACTTTAAGGTGCAATTTGGATGTAACACCACTTCTAAAAATCCACAACCCGCCATTATGCCAATATCATGCAAATGTAGTTCTGCTGTGTGTGACACTGTGTACAGTAGCTGTCCGTAAGTCCTTGGATAAGACCCAGAGTCTCGTGAACATGTTGGCACGATAAGAGGGCTCTTTCAAGCAGAAAAATTGATAATGGAAGAAAAGAAATGCAGCTTGAACGGAGATTGAAAACCCACTCAGTCAAATCTTCATTTACAACATGTGTTGTATATGGAATTAAGACATTTCCAAGAACATTTGATGGTAGTTGCCGGCGTTTGGTGGCAACATTTGATGGTTAGAGTACTGTAAATCAACATTGGCATGTAAAAAAGCTGAAGTCTGTGCAAATTAACAGTTATCAGCGCAAGGTGCTGAAAAGCACTTGCTGAAAGACGACGGATTGAAACAGGTGTTGGTGATGGCAGAGTGAGTGCTGGGGAAGAATAGCGGAGATGCAGGGAAATGTTGTCTTTGACTGGATTACTTAATGTAGAAGATATGTATGCGGGTGGTAGACCTGAACTCAGAATTGCCCACATCATATACACATTATATATATATATATATATATATATATATATATATATATATATGGACAATTCTGAGTTCAGGTCTACCACCAGCATTTTTTAATACATCTTTTAATGTATTAATAACACATATTGACTGAGTATACTTGCTAAACGAAGCTGTAACATGTGTATACTGGACTTCGTGGACTGGAATATTGCCTGCAGGAAATGGACTGGACTGACAAATAAACACAGATTTTATTTATTCCTTTTTACTAAAAAATTGCAGGAATTGTTCCATGTCGTTCTGAGCCAACACGGCTCTGATAATGAGCAGCAGCTAGCGTTGTAACACTTAGATGGACAGTTTCATTGATTCTAATGGGTAACTTCAAGTGCACATTTCCAATATGCTAACGTGTTCAGGCGCCCATGGCCAAAATCATGATCCTTGGATGAGCCCTTCGTCGATTTCCAGCTGGTCAGAAATTATTCTATCAAAAAAGGACACCTCTCACCTCATTTATTATGTGAGTAAATGTAGTTACGGTAATAACAGTTTCGGAGCCGGCGGTTTTGAACTGACAGCCACATAATTGAATACAGCTTGAAATGTGGTACTTCAAATGTAATTACGGAGCCGGTTTCTCTCTTTCTCTCTCGCTATGACATTCTAAGCTATGACAGAAAATCCATTAATGGGTTGAAAGTATTACAAACGCTATTACTCCATTTGCAGTGTTTTAAACCAGTTCGAAAGCGACAGTGTTTGTTCTTCTTTGATATACTGGTTCGTTCTGAAAGTTAGTGAGTTCAGCAAACGAGACCATGCTCTATTTTACCGTGACTGTGAATTAAGCCTTTATTATAGTGGGATGTAGTGACTAAATGAATAGGAACTGGGAGAAAAAGCCATCATTTTTAGTTTTGTTAACCACTGGCTTACGGAAGCGGAGTGACATCAAAATGACATTAGTGCAGCATATTGCTGTGGAACTACATGGCACGTGGCCTGGGAAAGAGAAGAAATGTTGGCAAAGGCGAAGCGGCACATACCAAAACCATAAAACTCCCAGAATGGCACAGGCTGATGGAGTGTGAAAATGTATAATGCTTACCGAATGTTTAGAGGTTCTTCTCCTCAGGGAGAGCAATTAATAACAGCAGTCTGCTGCCTCACTGTTAATCCTGTCAGTTTGGCCCGAGAGGGGCTGGAAAGATGCCCCTGTGATGAGAGATCTACGCTGGTTATGGTTGAGCTAGTGTGAGGGGAAGGATGGGCCAACACACACTAATTGCCCAATGTCATGTCTTATGTCTACAAAGACACCTTACACTGAAACAGATTAAAGCAGAGAGAAATATGGCATGTTTTTATTGAATTGTTGTTGTTTGTTGTTGTTAAATTGGATACATTTTGTTAAAGGGTAGGACTACATATCATGCTAAATCCACTTTTTTAGCCCTTGTGCATTTTGTTGTATATTTGGAGTGTTTCTAAGTACAGCAAAGTTGAAATTAATCTCTTCAGGTGCTTCGTTTATATCTTTATATTCGGTTTTGGTCATATTTTGCAACCTGTTCAGATTTTTGTGTTCTCTATGATGTTTTTTGAACAATTACGTCACAGTATTTGCAGCGGAACTGACTAATAAGGACATTGACTACTAGCCCAACACTTAGAGCAATCCGCCATTATTATTTCTCGCTCCTATTTTGTAGTCAACGATGCAGAAGTTACGAGAGGGCAAGTCAAAATGTTCGGTTGTTGGATGTAGTGACCCGAAGCACTTCAAGGATTCCAACTTCAACATCCTCCGCCAGTATAAAGAAAGTTTTGCCGAAAGACTTCGTTTGAATGAGAAGTAAATTCCTTCTATCTTTGGAGAGGACGAACAGAGCATTTCGATAAGCCTAATAAATGAAACACAAAGCCCTTTTCACAAGTAGGCCTATCAATCATTATTTATTTGTTATATTATCTGCAATAATTATGAAAACACGTGCAGCAGGACTATCAATGTATTTATAGATAGGACTATATACTTTATTTCTATTGATTGTGAAGTTAGACATCGAAAATTGCAGATCAAGCACATGGGGCTGCGTGTTTTCTTGTTATGAATTGTATCCTATTTTGCACTACAGTCAACTAAGCGAAGGGATATGGAACTGTAATGCGGTCAATACCTGACTGGAACTACTTTAGCCGTTCACACCTTAGAACGTTTGTCAACCAATCAGATTCAAGCATTCAACAGCCATGTAGTATAACAGTATAATAATCATTCCTCTTTGAGCGTCAATTAGTTTTAGGAGAACTCAACGATTAATTATTTTGCCAGATTGTTGGATAGGATTTGGGGAAACATGACTGAAACTTAACACAAACACAGATAACACATTGTCCAAGAAATAATGAAAGTGTCTTATTTAATTCGCACAACCTTTCAGGAAAAGATAATGACCTTTACAAATAATTGCACAGTCAGTCACTCATTTTCATGTCCGTGGACACAAAGGACATCCACAATTGGTTGGGAAAGTGTTGTAACACATTTTGATTAAACTATTATTTTGAATATTTGAATATTATTTTAATAAAAAAAAAATAAAAAAAACATGGTTTAAAGAAAACCCACAAGTGGTGTACCACATTTAAACTAGGCCTATTTGTTTGAATGTCATTATTATTATTATGTGTCTTATCCTTTATATAATATTTTTGCGATTGAATGCAGTTAATTAAGTTTTTAATACTAAAAAAAGTTGTATTATTTTTGCTAAATTAACGTAATTTGGCTCATTTTTCAAGTTATTTAAGTATTAAAATATAGTTATTTACTCTATAATTATGTACTTTTATTATTATTATTATTAGTAGTAGTAACTGAATTTGAAATGTGAAATATGAATAATTTAGATGTAAGCCTGTATTATATTTATCTTTGACTTTTACTCCATTCTTTTATTATTAATAACATTTATAATTGTTTTTTTTTTCTGTTTTCTGCAAACCATTTTTGGGTGATACTACTGATCTGAAAATTACTGCTGTATTAGATGCCTGGTTGTAACAGTAATTTATCACCACATTCAGTATTGAAGCTATCATTTGTGAAATGAGAGGAGGTTTGTAATGATAGATTTTAGTGAAATGACTGTGTTTTAGCGCTGTCTCCATTCTGTGCTGTCACTGTGAGCAATGCCTGCCTCTTTCAGAGTGACCTTGCTGTAAAGCCAGACTATTTCTCAAAGTCTTGAGAGACTCCAGCAGTCTCTCATTTAGGGACGAGTGAAGTTCCCAATGTCAGAAAGGTTGTATTATACACAGCTGAGACCTGGATGCATTGTCTTGGTTCCAGTTCATCTACCATTACAGATTTACAGATTTTACACTCTGGGGTCCAATAGATTACTGAAAGGGTAATTTAAAAACTTCGAAACCCAGAACACTAGATGGGCCAGACTTTGTAAATTCTTCACGCTGTGTTACTTTTAATGACCTGCAAGGTTAATCACTATCTTGTGTCAGGCCACAACTCTGGAGGGCCTGTTCTGGAGGAAAATAAAACCTGTTTAGAAGTGAAAACCCAGATGGGTTTCCCAGATAAACCCCAATGTCTGCCTTCTAAAATATTTTTACTGTAGAATATTAAAAAAAAATATAATTTATACACTGTAAACAAATATTGACGGTTTAACTTATGTAACCTGGTTGCCTTAATTTTAAGTTCATTGAACTGGAAAAAGTGAGTTAATACAATGAAGGAGAATGATTTAATCATCAGAAACTCAAAATTATATGTTATCTGAACTAAAATAAATTATTTAAGTTGATTTGACAAAAGAAAAAATGTTGTGATTTCTATACTGTAAAAAATATTGTTGGTTTAACTTAAAAAGTAAGTAACCTGGGTTGCCTTAAAATTTTAAGTTGATTGAACTGGAAAAAGTGAGTTAATACAATGAAGGAGATTAATTTGATCATCAGAAACTCAAAATAATAAGTTATCTCAACTAAATAAATTATTATAAAGTTGATTTGACAAAAGAAAATATGTTGTGATAACAAAACTTGAAAATATTTTTTACTGTGTAATAGACTGTAAATCTGAATAAGTTGGCAAAACTAAAAAAAAGAGGTAATCAGTTACATCAAAAAACTGAAACACTTTTATTTTGCACTCTTAACTTGACGTGACTTAAATATTTTTTAGTAGAGGACACTAGTGATGAGTCGATCATGAATGATTTGTTCTTTTTGAGTAAATCTTTAATATGCCTCCGCAAAGAGTAGTCTTAGAGAGGGATTAGTTCATTTTTTTGTGTTGGCCATTTTCAACATCCAATAGATTCTGTACAGGAAACAGAAACGATTAGTTCACCTCTTGAGTCATAAGGTCTGAGTCGTTTGTTGATCCTGTGATAATTTTTTTACAGCTTTTTTTATTATTTTTTTTCTTGAAGTTGTGATTACTGAAGTGCTTTATGCCCACTGTGCCTGGGTGAAACCATAGATTGAGCTGGCTCTAGCTGTCGGACCAAAATGGGATTTGAAGTGATAGTCACGCCACAACTGTTGTGAGTGAGATAATAGGAAATGGATTTTTAGGGAGTGGCAATCTCTGCTGTTTCATGTTCATGTTGTCTTTGGGAATTATTAAACAATAGATGACCTCAACATGTTGAAAAGATCACACTGTTTTTTTGTTCCAAATACTTAGTTTCAAGCTTGTTTTCAATTTTCCAGCTTGTTCCTAGCAGTTATAAATAAAACTAAATGTTCTTTTGAAACTCTAAAGCTGGACCCAAAAGCACATAAAATTGTACTCCAGGCAATTTGTGCTCAATAATCTAAGTCTTTTGAAGCCGTTAGAGAAACAGACAAAATGAATATATGAAATTCTAACATTGAACTGTCAATCCAAATCAGTTAAGCTAGTAAAATAAGCATTTTGAACCAGTTTTCATCATGACAACTCTTGAAATTAATTATTTAGCCAGCATTTATTGGCATGGGGCATGAAATGTACATACAGTATTGATTTTGGTCGACGAAATCTGAGCAAAGATAATAATTTCTTTTACATAGTTAAATAACACATAAAGGACATGGTGCTGCGAGAATATATTAACCCCCCGTGGCAGATCTCTACGGGTGGTGCTGGGGAGGAGGAAGGGTAAACAGAACTTTTTATAATCGCGCAGCAGGACGATTGCTTGCAAGAGAACAAACATGGTTATGTGGATTTGGAAGTGTCTGCTTGGCTAATGCCACAGTTTTAGATGAACCAATCAGGGCTGCGTTTTCCGAAAGCATTGTTAGCCAACTATGGTCGCAAGTTTCGTTGTTCTGGTGTTTCCCGAAACAATCGTTCCAACGAAGATTCGCAAACAGCATCGCAAAGTTGTGTGGTTTGAACTACAGCTCTCGACCTCTGGTTAAAGGCATCGTTTCTATATTGCATCACATTTGGACGTAATAAATCCTTATCTTGAGCAAAATAAGCAAGCTGACATTCAGTGCAACTTGTGCCTTTTATTTAGAATACATACAAATGTAATTGATGTCTTTTAGTTTGTCAAAATATTTAAAGTACTGATTTTGAAGAGTGCGCATGTGCGAATGTGCTCTACTATATAAGAACGAGCCAAATATTGAGTCAGGTAATATAGCAAAATAACTGATACTCCTCAGATGGAGTCTGTAATTTATATTAAAAAATCTAGCGTTAATTGGATCTCAAACAGTTTCATTAAAGTAGTTATTACTCTACCACGATACTTTGCGACAATAGGTTATAGCTAGTTGATTTCTCCAATGATGCATCATACTATGGTAGTGAAGCAGAGAGTTACATGGTTTTACGGGAAACACACCCCTGAGCTATGTTAGAGTTTCATGACTGAACTATGTTTTTTTTTTAATCGGTAAATCTCCCATGAATGCACCGAATAATGACTTATAGTTTGATATATTCCTCACCCAGACCTATATAATTTACTTCATATGACTTCAAATATAGAGCACAAGTCATAAGGACCACTTTGTGACACTATGTTTTGAAGAAAAGTTGTCATTTTGAGGTGAACTATTTCTTTGAAAAAAAAAAAAAATGTTCCGGGTCTAAAAAGGAATGGGGAAACATGATATATTACTCTGATGTAGTTCTGGAAAATGATCAAGTGGTGTGGGATCTGGCCTTTTGGAGATACAGCTTTAATCATGTGGTTCTGTGAATTTCTCCATATACCATCTTCCATCAAAACCTTTTACACAGTAATTCACAGTGTAATTTTTATATTTACTCAGCTTTATTTATGCCCCTTGCAAAGAAAAACACTTAGCCCATCCACAAGGAATCCTATAGATGTGTTACTTGCAGAAAATGCCCACACAGTCAGTTCAATACTTGTACATTATGACACACAAGTCCAACTTCTCCTACCAGCAACCTGTTAACTTCTCACCACACGTTAAGCGATACGACTGTAAGTTTAGTGCGCAAACGGCCGAAACGGTGAATGTGGCAAACAGAGCTGAGATCTGGCCTGTAGTTGGTTTTAATTGGATTATGACTGCGTCTCCGTCACCATAAACAATCTCTATCATCCAGAGCTGAACTGCAACACAAATCCTCTTATTCTACAAAGACTATTCCAGAGAACACCAGTTCTGCTGATTTGTGTGATTAAGCTTCTCGTTTTAATCCCAGGGTACAAATGAGCCTCATGTGAGTGAGTACACATCAACATACAGTGTGAAAAAAAATAGAAAACATGCATTTTGAATCATTTCTAAGGCATACAGATTCTCAAAAAACAACAAAAAAACAGTATTGACTAAAGAAGCAAGAGAAAAAAGGAGCAAAATTGTGTGCTCTGTTTTTTTGGAAAAGGATATATTCATTATGCAGATGATGATAATCATTTTATGTAATATTTTCCATGACGATGTTTCACCAAACAAGTATTGGGCTGTTTAGAATCAGAACTAGTGACGCCTGATTAAATGAATAACTTCTTTTTTTTTTCTTGAATGGGTCAAATGATTAGCAAATCAGCCTAAATTGGTTCATGATTTAGTGTGAATATAATGATTTAGCTCTTAGACACATAAGCACTGAGGCTGTTTCAAAAAACCCTTGTGAAAAAGAAGTACAGCATACTTTTATAAAGAGTACTTATTATGGAATTAATATACTTTAAATAACTACACGCAAATTGCATGTTATTATCAATTAAGCGAAACATCTATTATAGTTTATAATACATGCTAGCTGAACATTAGACTCAAGTAGGGTTTAAGTACATCTTTGCTTGTAATTTCACACTTTTTTTCTGAAATATTGAAGCGTACTGCCAAGCATTTATTGGTAAACTAAATGCTTGACTGCCCTTTCTATTTAAACATTTGCAATGATAAAGATTATGAAAATATAATTACAGTATATAAAAGTATAGTCAAGCACTTTACTTTTGTAGTATATTAGTCAACACAAAGATACAGTAAGCGAACGAATACAAGCTCGTCAAAGTTATATTTGTGGGTAAATAACATGGATTTCCAATGGGAATCGGATTTAGTCTAATTCTTTAAATCATATTAAAACATTATTAAAACTATTATTTAAAATGTTAAATACACAATATGTTATTTCAGTCATTGATGAACATTCTTCATTGCTCCGCCTCCAAAGCTCAATCTCCAATCCTAATGTCGCCTTCACACTGGCAGTTGAAATCAGCTCCGTAATACGCGGACGCAGGTGGAACAAAAATCGAGGAGAGATTAGAAAGGTTGATTCTGTCAGTTGGACAGAGGCTAAGGGGTAAATTTGGCCAGGGTTACAACCCTACTCTTTCGAAAGACATCCTGGGATTTTTAATGACCACAGAGAGTCAGGACCTCGGTTTAACGTCTCATTCGAAGGACGTTGCTCTTTGACAGTATAGTGTCCCTGTCGCTACACTGGGGCGTTAGGATTCACATAGACGACAGGGTGAGCGCCCCCTGCTGGCCTCACTAACACCTCTTCCTGGAGCAACCTGGTTTTCTCAGGAGGTCTCCCATCCAGGTACTTACCAGGCTCAACCCTGCTTAGCTTCAGTGGGCAACCAATCTTGGGCTACAGGGTGATATGTTTGCAAACTAAAACTTACCAAAAAAAAACAACAACCAGATTTTCATTGAAAACACAATCTTGAGATTGTTCTGCTATTGAAACCATCACAGGCCAGCATTTACACCATGTGGGAGCGGGGGCATAACATCCCTTGTGAATGTGTGATAAATAGCCTACCTGTGAGTTTCCAATCACAGTTCAGTGGTCCTGCATGAATACAGAATTCTGCTGAAGCCCCTTGTAATGCCAGACCTTCACTTACCGCAGTGCTTTACAGGGCTTGTAAACTTGTAGAAATCAAGTGCTCTAAAGAGCATCTGTTTTTAGGTCCTGTGCTGTAAGCTATAAATCACTGGCTGGGCTCAGTGATTACACTAGCTCATCATCACAGGACACTCCAACAGCCCGTTGGGCATAGCAGAAATGGCGAGAGTATAAATAAACATTGCTGTGCTGTTAATGAAAGGAACATTCAGCTTGCGTAAACATCTCCTGGGCCACCTTTACCTGTGTGCTTTCCACCAGTCATTTCACCAGTCGATACAGTCGTACAGCATTTCCCCACGAGCTTCCAGATGATTTGATACATCAGAGCTGCCTTGCATCCTTGAAATGTAAGTAGACAGAGGCAAACATGTGATCAGAAATCTATTAATTCCAAACTTGCAGTGATTAAAGGAATAGTTCACATCAAAAATGAAAATCCTGTCATCATGAAGTCGTTGTTCCAAACCTGTGTGGTGTTGTGCAAGAGAAGTTTAGCAGTAGGGAAGGCTAAACCTTAAATATGTAAAACTAAAAATACCAAACGTTCATGCCATTCCATGCGTTTCCATTAACGTTCTCACATTTGCATTCATCCACCGATAAGCACTGACCTCCAAACTACTATACTCTGGAAGTGGTCCCTGAATTGCTGCAAAACACAGTCATTCCCTTAGGAATCTGTGCGATCAGGGGTTGTGAGGGCGAAAAATGTTTCTGGTTCTGCGAATTCGACACATTTTTCAACAAAGTGACTTCACGCATCACCGCACTATTAGTGAATAGCGTATCAAGTGAATCACAATCAGAGCATTACATTTGAATTCAAAGGTGATGAATGAGCGCTTCCCAAAAGTATTGTAAGTGCAAACAGATTGTAGAGACCATTGCTTTCAACAATCTGCTTACAATACCTTTGGGAAATGCAGTGCAGTTATTTTTAGCCAATCAAAAACAAATAGCGTGACCAGTGATGACTGCTAATGACTCTTATGAACTAGTGAATCACAAATACTGTTATGTTGTACTTGCAGCATTTGAAACATACATCTTTATAGTTATTGACTGATTGTATATTATGAGTTTTGTCAGTAGTATTTTAAAAAAAGGTAAAGGGTTGAATAAAATTGAGCAATCACATTATTTATTCTTTATATATGTTATGTATATATATATATATTTATGTTTTACATTTTTTACAGAATGGTTCCTTTAACAAAATTGCGTTTGCCTTGTTTTCCAAACATATTTTCCTTGTATAATTGGGAACCTGGAATCTTAAGGAAACGGAATCACCAAATTCCTTCCCTAATGGAAAGAGCCTGCCATACTCTCCATTAGGGGTGTGCAAAGCAGCCGGTATTTGTATCTGTATTTGTATTTGTTCAGGGGGGAAAAGTATTTGTATTTGTATTCGAGTAAAATTCAAAATAGGCATACAAATCTTTAATTTACTTTATAGTGTATGGATTTTTTAATTATATCCATTATAATAATTATGGATATGCAATATTGGTTGATGTTTTTCTATAAATCCAGCAATGAACATGTAACAAGAAAAGTCATTGAAAAGAAAATAACAGTCAGCCATTACCTCATGAACCATGGTTAAACCAACAACTAATAAAATAAAATTGTGAACATTATGAACCCCAACACCACGGTGGAGGACGCTGAACAGACAGAATAAGTTAGGGATAATGTATAGCGAGGAGGTTGATTATGAGCCAGACGCGAAGCCTGAAGGGTTTGTATTCGCTGCCTCGCTCTACATTACCCCGCTTATATTACATGGCTACCTACCAAATAAATCAATAAGTTGACTCAAAATATGTATATATAAATGGAGTTTATTGAAAAATAGTCCGTTCTGTCTCTACGTTTAGAATCCATGGCAACGCTCTGTTTTTCATGGCAACGGTGTCCTATTATAATAACAGACCGCATTCTACATTAGAATTCAACCAAGCCATATAAGAAACAAATAATTACCGTTACCGAGCTAACAAACAGAGCGAACATGAGAGCACCCGTCTGCAGACGTCAATAATGGAATATACTCCCGATCAAACTCCGCTTCCTGAAAGTTATAAACTGCCCCCGGAACCTAGTTAAGGTACAAACATCTATTCAACAAAAATAGTGATGCAGTTAAGTGTTTTTTTCGCTGAGCTCTGTTGCTGTGTGGAGCAGCCTGTGTCAGTCACCTCTTCCTGATCGTCACTCACTCGTCTCGTGAGGAACGCAGCTTTTTGATATATGTATGTCTTGTTCCCGAATACAAATATTTTTTTAAGTATTTGTTCGGAATAAGTATTCGTAAAAAAACACATTATTTGTGCCTTTCCGAATACCGTATTCGGATTCGGCTCCACCCCTACTCTCCATTTACTTTAATTGTAAGAAGAAAAGCAGCTTGGACATTCTGCTAAATATTTGATCTCCTTTTGTGTTCAACAAAACTTATATGAGTTGGATGCGCTCCAAATCCCTTAGTTTGTTAGTAACCAGATAGATTTTCTGACATGGTTGTGATATGACATTTTCCCACTGAGGCTTCCGTTATTTTGCTCTCCGCTTGGTGGGCTTGCAGTAAATAGCCCAAGAGTTGATTTTTACACTATATGAATAATATCTCCCACGTCTAGAAGATGAAAGCTGAAGTGTTAGCAAGCATGCACCCAGGCTGAGGAACGTGGGTAGACAAGGTGATGTATTGTTTCATTAGAAGCTTAGAAAATGCATGGCAGGATTTGCCGAAAAGGCAATATGAATGCAACTCATTCGAATGCATTATCTAACAATTTAGATAAGCCCCAACTCTGCCTGTCTCTTTCGCCTTATCGTCACATTATATGTTTTTATCATTTGCATCTTCTCCTTCAACTACTTCAGGCGATACCTTAACTGGGAGTGCCTTGGATTGGTTGACAACTGAGCTGTGCTGAAATCATATTAAACGCAAATGACAACGGAGGTGTTGCGGGTTGCACTAGCTCTAGGCTACCAGGTGAAATTATTTACAGGACAGGGCAGCTACATTAATCATTGCATCATCTTGCAGGAAGAAAACATTTGTTATTCAGCGGCTTACTATACTGGAAGGCCTCGTAACTGTACCTGCCAATGAACCGGCCGGTGTATTGCAAATTGATCGTTTGTTTTCCTGTATGAGGGAGTCACACAAAGAGTGAGGGAGGCATCGGTCGAAGTCCGTGAGGGAGTCGGCGCTGTACATTGTGTTTCCTGATTCCTCTGCCAATGTCAAAGCAGTGCAGAGGCATAACAAGCCAAGCGGTTGGGAATAAACAAAGCCGAGTGGGCTGAGGGGAAACACTGGCCCACGATGCACTGCTGCTGCCAGTCTGTATTTATAGGCCTGCGCATCATTGGCTCCGCAGTTACAGAACCGACTGTTCACACTAGATGTTTTTTTCCTTTCCTTTGTCTTCTCAAGGACTCCAATTAAACTCAAGGGAATGTACAGTATGTACTGCATCACATGCCTACATAAAATTCAGACCCATAAACAAGCATCTTATTTTATAGAGTCACACATCGTAGGTTAAAGTTAGTAAACTAATGACTTTCGCCTTGAAAACAATAACGCATTTTATAAACGGTCTATTCCTAAATTAATTATGTAAAAAAAAGTATCACAGTTTCCAAAAATTGATGATGATAATAATAATAATAATACGATAATCTCAAGTTGTTTCTTGAGCAGCAAATGAGCATATTAGAATGATTTCTGAAGGTTTATGTGACACTGAAGACTCGAGTGATGGTGCTGAATTTAAAATATGTTAAAATATAAACAGATATTTTAAATAGTTTTAAAAAATATTTCACATTATTTCTGTTTTCACTGTATTTTTGTTCAATAAAATGCAGCCTTGATGAGCAAAGAGATTTCTTTGAAAAAACATTTGAACATTTCATTATATTCAATATAATAATTAGTTTTTATACATTTTATACAAATAATTCTGAAAAGAATAGTTTTACAACATTATTATAACCTATACTTTTAAAATGTAACAATTATTACTTTTAATTTAAGTATTAAGTCTAGGTCTGAGACATGGGGAAAAAAAGACATTTTTAAAAGTAGCATTTTTTATACATTCATATAGTTATTTATTTAATGATTAAATGAATTAACAGTCCTCTGAAATGAATCTTTTCAATGTCTTCTACAACATATTCATTTATTCATGTGTGAATGTTGGACATGACGTGAGGTAACTCAGCCGATGCTTTTGCCTGCGGCTGCTTAAACAATGAGAGAAATGGCCATTAAACCCTACTGTTGTTCATTCAACACCATGTACAACAACAACAGGTGCTCTTCGTTGGCTCTGCTCATCAATTCAGCTTCTTCGACAGCCGAATCTCCACTCCTATCACGCATCCGAGAACACTTCTGCATCTGTGAAACTTCAGAATCACTGATCCTGCTCTGATCCCGGAGTAACGGGACAACCGTTTAGCGTATCCCATGGTACCAAATCCAGTTTGGATAGCAATTTTTCTCTTAAGCTTTTGCTGTTGTAGAGCCCTCTGGGTTCAGTTTTTGTTTCCACCCAAGTAAGCAATAACCAACCTTAAGTCTCGGGTCTTGTGGTACCTATAGCTGCTTCCCGACCTGATCCAGCCTCTGGCGATGCTATATCTTCATCCAAAAAGGTTTTTTTGGGGGGCGGGGGTGGGGGGTTGTGAGCTCTAAAAAATAAAATTACATTTATAGTGTCACTAGTACTCTTTTTGTCACCCAGCTTTTTACATCATGATCATATGCACCAAAATGGTCTCTAAATGCTGGTAGAAACACAATGTTCTTCTTTTATGAACTCAAAAAAATATAACAGCACCCTTCATTATCTTTGCTGAATGAAATCCAATACTGGTTCTTACTAATTTGGGGGTGCTGATTCCAAAACCAGCGTTTAGCATTTTTGCTTTTAACAACCATTTATAAGGAACAGAATGATTTGTTATCCCCTAATATCCAGAAAAACTGCAAGACACATTTCTTATCTATATCTACATCTTATCTTTGTTCAATTCTTAGACGGTTTTCACATGTGACATTATGTTGTGCCTAATCCTGTTTTCAACGTTAGAATTATGGGAAGTGACAGAGGAATATGCAAATTTTGGCAAAAACATGTAATATACTGTATTCATAGAGTCAGTGTTGTCCCTCCGTTATAACCTCTGCAACTCAATCTGGACTGATGGAAATCATCTACTGGGCCAAAATCCCTACTGATGGAGATTCATTCTTGCCTTATTAGTCCTCGGAGTTAGGCTTTTGCTTGTCCACTCACCTTTTAATGATTAAACACAGGTTTTATAAGGTGGGGAGTTGCCTGGCCACATATCCCAAATGTAAATGTAAAATCACATATATATATTGCAAATTCAGCAGATATTTTTCAAGCTACAGGGATGTAATAGACCTTGTTGAACTGAAGCGGTGGTTAAACTTCGATGGGATGTATTTCAGAGCATTATTAATTCAGGCCCTGTTAGCCAAGTGATAGTCTTTTCTGGTGCAAGTGCAGTGCAAAAAAAAAAATAAAATAAAAATAAATAGAAAGTATCCCGCCCCCCTGTAGACTTTGGAAAAGGCTCTTGATATGTTTTCCCGATTCTCTCAGCACACAACCTCTCACCTAGCTCGATCACTCAAACTCTTAGTGCTCTTTTGTGCTTTGCTCCCTGTGACATAAGGACAGGATAGCCTCAAACTCCTATTCAGTTTGCCTAGTGGGTGGCTGTGTTGGTGGAAATAGCAGAGAGGTGGTTTAACCTTCGCCCAAGATGTTCCATAACAGAGAAAACTCTAGATGTGTTGACTCAACTCATCTTTACACTTGTTCGGTGACCTGAGCATTGTGACTTAAAGCTCTAGAGCTGTATCAGCACTACATATAAGGGGTTTATGTAAGTGTTTATTTTGCTGACTGTACATCACATGGCTGCTTACCAAATAAGGTAGTAAATTGGCATGAAATATTGATTTGAGCAGAAGTCATTTTACTGTGTGAGACGAAAGAGAGTTTATCCTATTTTAACCTCCGTTTTATCCTTAATCATTGACAGTGATGGTAAGACAAAAATTATTGATTTTTCAACACCAACAGTTCATCAGAAGACCAGACCTCACTTGCAATGATTTCCCAGGGATGACAAAACAAAGAAAAAATATTGTATGCTATGCAAAAATACAATAGAAACCAGATCAAGTCATGGGCATATGGCACAAACAATATACTGCTGTTTAGGGTCAGTACGATTTGTTTTTTCAGAACGAAATTAAAACTTAGAGCAAAGATGCATTCATTCACAAGATATGACTGACTAATCAAAGTATTCCTATTGTGCAATTTGCATTTAACACTTGACATGCACTGTTAGGTACATTTTGTGGTAATGTGCACTTTCGAAGTCAATTTGGTTAAACAGCATTTGCCAAGAACATAATAGTAAATGTTATATGAAATGACAGTGAAATTGCACTGCTTAGACATGCATGGGGAATTTAAGGCAATCGAGACTGTTCTCATAACAGCCGGAATCTTTAAATTTATGCAATCTTGTCATGGTAAAACGTCTCATCTACATTTGAGAGTTTATCCATTTTAATGAATTCTTTCCAGACCGCTTCAGGTGTCTGAAGCATTTAAAAGCGATAAAGCCTTGACCCCCATTTGTGGTTTTATTTTATAGACAGACTGAGAAACACACCTGCCAATGGAAATGAATTTTTCATGAAAGCTTTTCTATAATTTCTCTTCCATGTTGTCTGATGAAATGTTAATGGTTCGAGACCAGATTATCTGCTGAAATCTTAATGTGTGATGGGGTTTGTGACATATATAAACACACATTCTTAACATGATGAGGTATATATATATATATATATATATATATAATCTTCATTTGTCTATGCCACCATTTTATTGATGCACAGTACATTATGCAAAGATAATTGAATTAGGAAAGTAAAGCTTTGAAGTTAAGCCTTTTTATTGCTGCAGTTTCTATCACCGAGGTATGTTCTGAAATTCTTACTCAAGTTTTAATAAAATAAATAATACATTTTTCAATTAACTCGTTTTCTGTTCCAACTGTTTTATGTCGGGATTCTGGGACAGATGATGAATTTATGTTGTTTTATCTGTTCTTCTGAATTTGTCGGCTCCAAAATACTTTCTCTCACAATAAAACAAACATAATATGTAAATAATCCACTGTGAGACACCAATGTGTCCCTGAGCAAGACACTTAACCCCTAGTTGGCTCCAGAGGCATACGACCTCTGACATATATAGCAATTGTAAGTTGCTTTGGATAAAAGTGTCAGCTAAATGAATACTGTAAATGTATATATATATACATTTATATATATATATATAAATGTATAAATATATATATATGCAATCATTAAATCTGCATATAGCGCTGGAATTGAAGATCGGATTTATATCCATTTTGCAAAAACACATTTATGTGAACAGGTGTAAATGGAATCGTTTTGATAAATCAGATAGCTATCCGATCTGAGAAAACGCATGAAGTGGCCAGGTATAAACAGCCCTCTAGACTTATTGTTCAAATCTGTATTGATCATGTTCAATCAGCCGTAATCGATTACTTTTAGGAATATGGGAAACAATCTTCACTAACAAAGCATGTACAGACACAAAGGCCTTGATTGATTTAAATGGCTCCATGCCAACGCTTAGCCATTTTCCTACAAAAACACTGTCCTTTAAACTGGCTTTACTAAATAAATTCATCTGTCTTTTTTGACCATGAGAGAGGCAGTTTCTGCTGATCCTTGAAAAATAATGTCCCATCACTTTCTACAGCATTGACTTGGAGCTCTATGTGGCTATCCATTTCCCAAAGAGTTGTCTCTGAGAGCAACTATCTGCTCACTATAAGGAAGACTGATATGTTAACACTTTAGCAAACCCCGAAGACCTACTTGTGTTGAACAAGTGTTGAGAAAAGCTTTTATGGCTTAGCCTGGTGATAAGGGTTGTTTTTCAGGGTTTAAGAGTAGATAGAGAGAAATGGATATTGGGCCAGTCATGACCGGTCACTGACAGTTAATATAGCAATAGCACCTAATCATCTATTACCGGGTTTTAGCAGACGTCGTACTAGCGAAATATGACTATTAACAGACTATTAAGTCTGGTTCACTTTTAGTTTATTCTGCTCATATATTCTGTTTTACCAACATAAAAATGCAATCAATTACATAAAATATAGTTTTTATGTGCCATTTAAGAGCGATTTATTCGATAATACTGTATGACAATAATGGACCACCATGGAAAAACTCTTACAAATAATTGTGCGACTTTAAAAGAATATGCTTATATGCAAACTGAATATAATGTAACAATAATATAGCTGAGCTGCATGATTGATATTAAATGTAATTAGTTATTTTTGACCCATTTAAGTACTTACAAATCTTTATAAATCTTTTGTCCTTGTATTATGGTTAAAGTGTACGGACAAATAGACTGACAAGCAAACTTCATATCTATTGAGACTTGCATTGTATTTAAATATTTGTAATGAAAAATTAGGGTAACCTTTATTTACCGCGTCCTTGTTACGTATACTGTATATGTGCACTTCTTTTTTTAGAAGGGGTCATGTGTTGATAAAAATGTTATATGACGTTTATAGAATCCTGAAGTATAGTTTAATTCTGTTTTGTGAGTTGGTATTGCAAGAAAAGTATTTGTAAGTATTTTTTGACCATGTGTGACAGATTATATGCCGCATCCTCAACATTATGCATGAAATGGGGGTGAAGGAATCAATTTTAGCCCAAATTTCTTCTCACTGAATGTTAAAGAACAAAACCGGCTGCAGACTTTCACCACTGCCTGTGAAAATTCGCTTTTTAGTTAATTAGCTTCCGAATTTTAGTGGAGGCCCTCAAAGGATAATCACTGAGTTCTTGGGAGAGAGAGGATTATAGCATGTAAAGATAGAGCAAGTAGGTTTGTGCATGTTCATATGCATGCACATTCGCGTGCAAACTTGAAAAAGTCGGGTCAGCCCTTTAGACTTCCAGTCCCTTGGCTAGTTCATTATGCTGAGGATTTTTTAACCTGCAAAAACAGCCTGTCAGTGCACTGAGGCATCCTGGCCTCTAATGCTGCCGATCGACCCAGTACGGCAAACAGACACTCATTCCCTGCCTTCTGGAGTCAGCTTAAACAAATGCTGAATTATTAACCAGACTAATTTGGGAAATCATGAATCTTTCAAAATACGGAGGCCCCCATTTTGCAGTTTCATATAAAAAAGAAACGCATCTACATTTCATTCAGAATGGAAATGGAGAGTTGGAATGACAGAACTGAGAGATGTTGATAGACTACACATAGCCTAGTATCAGCATTTTATAGATGTGACACCTGAAGCAGAGAGTGAAAGTGAAACTCAAATCAAGGGAATTATAAGAATATGTAAGCAAGATAAATACCAAAGAATAAATAATTCCCATTAAAGCATTTGAACTGATTGTGGAAAGCAATTTTGATCATACTGTGCTTACATACTTACATACAGCCATATATATATATATATATATCAACCCGATTTCACAGGAATTCGTACGAATTTTACGAGGTGGCTAATTCGTAACAATTCATACGACCTCACTCATACGAATTAGTACGAATTTGCTAAATCGCAGTGTTGTAGTACTCGAGACTCGGACTCGTCTCGGACTCGGTCTCGAGACCATATTTTAATGGTCTTGGTCTTGTCATGGACTCGTGTGCATTTGGACTCGGAATTGACTCGTACTCGAACATTTTTTTTTTAGGACTCGGACTTATTCCCGAGTCCACTCGAGTTCAATTCAAAATATTTTTCATGATTATTAATGTATGTTAATAAAATATTTCTTTAAATTGATTGACACGCCCAGTGATTGGTGATTTTCTAGTGCGCAACTGCGCATGACAAATTGTAATAAAATTACTTTTAACACCACCTACTATGTGGCCTTTTTTACCCCAAACTGATCATATTTTTTAAACTCTCAGTAAATTCAGTAAAATAAAAAAAGGATTTCTCTAAGTAAATAAAAGTAAATTAGGTAATCAACCCTCACTGGTCCCGGTCTCGACTCGGACTCAACCATCTCTGGTCTCGGACTCGACTTGGACTCGACTCTCTATGGACTCGGTCTTGACTCGGACTCGACTCTCTCTGGTCTCGGTCTCGACTCGGACTCGAGTGAGGTGGTCTCGACTACAACACTGCTAAATCGTACATATTTTACGGATTGGCCAATTCGTATGAATTCGTACGAATGACCTACCCCTGACCCCGCCCCTAAACCTAACCATCACGTGGGTTTAGACAAATCGTACGAATTCGTATGAGTGAGGTTGTACTAATTAGCCACTTTTTAATCACTCGTACGAATTGGTCTTGAGATAGGGTAGATATATGGTTTACATTGCTGTAATCATAGTGTACTACCGGAAGTACGCTATAATTAAAGGTATGTACACCGTAATTACTTACGCAGTTGTTTGCGGGTCGTAATATAAAGTGTTATCGTATAAAACTATACTATAAAACTATTTTATAATTGATAAGTTGACTGTTTTTCTTCTTTCTCGCTGTGTTTTTCTCCATCAACCCAAAGAAGGGCACCAAAATGGAGAAGACACAAACTTCACGTCTCAATGTGAACCCAAGAGTCCTTATTTTAATTCTGAAACTTTCAGATCATTAGTGGCGTGATGTCTGAAACTCTGTGGACATTTGTTTGGACTTTACTCTGAATAAGGTTTGTTTCAGCTTCTATGCTCAGTCAGTTCTTCAAGATCATTTTGAAGCGAGTTTGTAAACAATTTATACAACTTCGGCCTGGTGGTTCAGATTACACGATTTTAGCCCGAGTAAGTAAATGTATTTATATAGGAATTTTTTTTACAAAGACTAACTTTTACAAAATTATCCTGGCAACACAACTGCCAATTCTTTTTGTAAAACCAACAGATTTTTTTTTTTTTAAACAGTGGTTACATTTAGCCAAAAAAAAAAATAATAATAAATAAATAAAAACTTTTATTCTCTTTATTTTAGTCTCTCTAAACCCCTGGTGCATGTTGGAAATCTAACACCCATTATATTTCAGATATAAGCACTTGTATACACAGTCATACAAACAGTAACAATGGCATGGATTTTACCATATCAATTAAAACCCCAATCCTTTAGAAGTCCTTGCAAATTGGATTTGCTTTCACAGCGCAGAAAACAGCATCTTCTCAACATGTCGACAACACAAACCAAACTCTTTCCGGCCTCAGCTAGAGCTGCAGCGTTTAAGGGTCAAAGTAGATGTTGTTCACGGGCAGCCAATTAAGATTATTTGCTGGCATTATGCAAATGTTTTCTCTTGCAATGCATATATAGTATATAATATGTTAGACAACAAACTATGTTAAGAGAGTTCATTTTCTGAACAGCTTCAAGGCCAAAACTATGGAGCCCCTAAGAGGATGTACTGTAGTGGCGACAAAGTATTAATATAATCTCAAAAATCATTGAAATATAGCATTTCCTTCCACCTCATATTATTCCCATGACTAATTTTGTGTTTTCACACAAGCTATTTGCAATTGAATGCAAAGTTTCTCGGAGGAATGCAGACTTTTTTAGGGGGACGCAGAAGCAAACACAAGCAGTGAAATTTAATTTGAACTCCCATATCATTTTCCCCCATCCCCATGCATGACCCTTTAGGGGCTCCGTACATAAGTCCCCAAAGTTAAATAAACACCCGAATGCATAATAAAAAAAAATCCAATAAGAAAAATTATGGTATCGGATTTCTGTCTTAAAATATTCTTGGAATGTCACAGCTTTTACTTACAATGCACAGCGATTCTGCACTGCCCTCTGAGAGTGACAGGAAATAAAGCAATCGTATATATTTCTCGAGACGCCACAGTGTACGCTTTCTGTCTGCTCTCTATATACTTCCAGCTTGAGCGTACATCTCCTAGTCATACAAGAAAACTGCGCATAGTCCGGATGCCAAAATGATTACTATAGCAACCATAGTAGATATGCTAGAACTGCCTGAACACAGGATCTGATTTGATCACATAACAGTTGACAATTCTAAATATCACATTAGAAAACAAATTGTCATCAGCTGCATTGCAAACATAGTCGTTCCTCTCGATCAAATATCTGAAGGATTTGTAAATCATAGAACATTCAATCGAAAAAGCTATTAAAATCATAAGATGTCAGATGTTCAATATTCTTAAATGAGATTACACTTGGAAAGAGAACAGATTTTATTCAAATTTCCAATTGATTTTGCGGTGAGACTGCTTGTTACAAATGGATGCAGAAGGAGCTGACATTTGGAGATTTTTTTCTTTTTTTCCACCCTGTTTCTAGTGCGTTTTTCAGACCTGAACCACTCTGCTGGCATGCTGGACCTGGGATGTTATTTGAGATGGCAACAGATTCTTGGCTGCCTGGAAGAGACACTAATTACTTGCTTTGTATTGTAAAATGGCTGCCAACTGGATTGTGCTGATGGAGTGTGTGTATATGGAAATGTTCTTCCCTTGTGTCTGCAGATTCTCGCTGTGATTGGAATGCGGGTTGCATCAGATATAAAAGAGCATAACGGTACTACAAATCTGAAAACCTGACATTGAAACCGATTTAAGGGGAAACAAATCAAATAAGTATGTGACAAGTTTATACAGCAGCATACTGCACACTGTAACTGTAAACCTGAATAAGGTGGCAAAACTCAAAAAATGTAATTTTGAGTGCCATGGGCAAACCATGCTGGGAAATTTGCCCAGTTTCAGTTAAACTTAAGTTAGCCTGAATTAAAATAAATAATTGCATTCAATTAAAAACAATTTACAAAGGGCCAATCAATAGTAAAAAAATAAATAAATAAAACCATCTCGAGATTAATGTCCTTATAATGCGAGATTAAACTCGTTAAATTTCGAGAAAAAAAGTCGAAATACAATCTTGAGAAAAAACTCATTAAATATTGAGAATAAAGTTGTTGTCTTTCGAGAAAAAAATCGTTAAATTTCAACAAAAAAAAGTCGAGATAAAATCTTGAGAATGAAGTCTTTGAATTTTGAGATTAAAGTATTTATAATGCGAGAATAAACTCGTTAAATTTCGAGAAAAAAGTCAAAAAACAATCTTGAGAATAAACTCATTAAATATTGAGAATAAAGTTGTTGTGTTTCGAGAAAAAAAGTCGAAATACAATCTTGAGAATAAACTCATTACATATCGAGAATAAAGTTGTGTTTCGAGAAAAAAAAAACTCTTTAAATTTCGAGAATAAAGGCGTGTTTCGAGAAACTGTCTCCATGAGTACTTTGTAAAAACCTTTGTATTGCTGCCACACTACCATTTTCGGTCCTCGTGTCCGCACGGAGCTCTCGGGACCCCCTTCTATGCCAGTAACTTTTTTTAGGCTATTACTTTAGGGTCGTTATTGGTTATGTACGCCTCCATCCACAGAATGTAACTAACGACTGTAACAATCTACTGTATACAGCCATTAATGGAAATGCCGTACGTATATACGGTTTTAATTGATCATAGTTGTCCATAAGACAGAGTGAATTGGCCAGCGCTGTTCGTTCTTCAAGTGATGGCTCAAACGTCTTTTATCAAAGTTCTGCACTGGCAAATTTAGTGACACTTTTAATGCAATACATTACTGCTAAATTTGATAATATTTCTTTGCTACTAAAATAGTCTAAAATATAGCTTGATAGTGATCCATGTCTGCCATGTCCTCTATCAGTAGGCTATACAATGAACACTGATCGAATGCGTTATTCTCTACATTTCATTTCGACTTTTTTTCTTGAAACACAATGACTTTATTCTCAAAATTGTATTTTGGCTTTTTTTCTCGAAATTTAATGAGTTTTTTTTTCTCAAACACAAACGACTTTATTCTCGATATTTAATGAGTTTATTCTCAAGATTGTATTTCGACTTTTTTTTCTCGAAATTTAAAGTGTTTTTTCTCGAAACACACTGACTTTATTCTCGATATTTAATGAGTTTATTCTCAAGATTGAATTTCGACTTTTTTCTCAAAATTTAACAAGTTTTTTCTCGAAACACAAACGACTTTATTCTCGATATTTAATGAGTTTATTCTCAAGATTGTATTTCGACTTTTTTTCTCGAAATTTAACGTTTTTCTCGAAACACAATGACTTTATTCTTGATATTTAATGAGTTTATTCTCAAGATTGAATTTCAACTTTATTCTCGATATTTAATGAGTTTATTCTCAAGATTGTATTTCGACTTTTTTTCTCGAAATTTAACGAGTTTTTTCTCCAAACACAAACGACTTTATTCTCACAATATAATGAGTTTATTTTCAAGATTGTATTTTGACTTTTTTTTTCTCAAAAAACGACTTTATTCTCAATATTTAATTAGTTTATTCTCAAAATTGTATTTCGACTTTTTTGTTGAAATTTAATAGGTTTTTTTTTTCAAAACACAACGACTTTATTTTCAGTTTTTAATGAGTTATTCTCAAGATTGAATTTCGACTTTTTTCTCGAAAGTTAATGAGTTTTTTCTCGAAACAAACAACTTTATTCTCGATATTTATTGAGTTTATTCTCAAGATTGTATTTTCGACTTGTTTTCTCAAAATTTAACAAGCTAATCTCGCATTATAATGACTTTAATTATAATTATATAATTTTTTTTAAACTATTGCTTGGCCCCAATCCTCTTTCGTTTTAAGAAAAATATGAAATGGGAGAAAAAAATTGCACTGCACTTTTACATTCACAAAAGCATTGCAATGTAGTTTTCCCTCCCACCTCCAATTATTTTCATCACCAGTTACTGTAAATATTAATGTATATATTTAAATGAAAATGTTCCTCCTGTTTTATACTATTTTTTTTTTTCAAAAGAGGTCTATTGTTGTTTTCTATTGTGCACACATTCTTACAACGTAAAAAGCTGAGGCATGAATCAAATCTCTCCAATACTTTTGGCAAGTTTGACTCATTTTAGAAAAACATTTTTTTAATCATGAGCGAGTTTTAGCTTGGCAACTTTTAAAGTATCTTCGTCTACCCTGCATGTTGCCAGGTTGAGGCAATAATCCTTTGAACCTGCAGTTGTGGGATGTTATCCAAAAAAAAAAAACCCTTCACAATGTTGCCGGCCTCTGGCAACAGAAGAGTAATGTGTTTGGGCCCGTCTGATGTGTTGGCCCTGTGTAACAGATCCTGGACGCTCATCTGTCATCTGTTTTCTGTAGGCAGGTCATAGTGACACATTGTGGTGTGTCTGGAAACACTGACACGAAGTTACCGGCCTTCTGCTTCTGGTGATATTCAAGACATAATGCTTATAAAGAAAATGCATTTATAGCAAGACAAATTCATTATTCACAGTCACCAAAACTACAATGTATATTTCCATCATTTTAGTTTTGTTTGTAGAATAACAAACTACATGTCTTCACACTTCATATGTGTGACATTGTATGTTTTTATATGGAAATTGACAGAAAGATCGCTTGTTATAGCCTATGTCAGGGATGACAACAGATTTTAGTCTCTCTGGCGGAGACAGTAATTACATGTATTGTATTACAAAATGGCTGCCAACTGGATTTTGGAAAAGCAGCGTTGGTCTCTGGTGGGTGTTTTCTGCGACTGGTAGTCTAAAGATTTGTCCTTGGAGCAGAATAAATGTTGTTTCAGATGAGGAGTGCAGAAAGCTTATGTGCATAATGGGCCTAAAAATAAAAAAATCCATGCTTTCAAAAAATAGATGCACAATAGACTTAAGGATTTGCAGTATTTCCTCTCTCAGGACTTGGAATGAAATGGCTTAGAAGAATCTATTTTGATGAATTTGAAATATAAAATTGCTAATGCCACTCACTCACTGCAGCTACAAATAAAGTAGTTGAGTGTGCAATGCAGTTTTGTACACACAGAGTTCAGATGTTTAAGCAAGTGAAAACTGCATTCTACAACCAAACACTGACAACTAAATTGACACAGTTTGTGTTCAGAACTGAACTCCTAGTTGTTAATGCATTGATGCTTTTGGCAGGGACAACAGATCACTTCGGTTATTGTTTTCGGTAAGAATTAGATGCTTTGTTTCTAAGAGAAACCTGTGCATGCTTTCATCACCAGCAGGGTGGATGATTGTAATGGCCTCCTTCCCAAAAAGACCATAAGACAGTTGCAGCTCATACTAACACAAGGCGCGTTTCCATTACAGATTTGCGCAAAACTTTTGCGATATTTTCCAAAATTCCAAAAAACTATTGCGAAATGACGGTGTTTCCGTTAACCGATGTTATGCGACTAAAACATCTTTTTTTTCCTCTCGCGATAAGTCATTCCAAAAATCATGGCAACGGACGTTGGTAGGTTTATATATCACAGCCATGCACCGCACTAGACGTTATTATTATTAATGGAAGGAGACGTAGTGTGTCATCCAAGCATTAATGGCAGGGAAAGACACAGAGTTCCTGGTGTTTCTCCCTTATTTCTGCTTCGATGTCTTGATGGCATTTCTTTGAGTTTTAGAGAGGCTATTCCTGTAATTATTGTTTCTTTTTTTTTAAAATGAATTTAATAAAGAAGTCTATCTTGTATTATGTCCAAACGGTTGTTGCAAAACGAAAAATGAACTGTTGTTGTATTTTTTAAAATGCAAAGTTGAACACCAAAATTTTAGTTTGACCACACCAATAGCAGCATGCGCTATATACATCTCAACGAATTTTCATTTTTTTTTATGACTTTTGCCCCCTTTAAAACATTTAAAATATTCACAAATTAATATGGGGAAAAATGTAGATTATACTGGCTTTCTAAGGCCAAAAACATGGATATTTACTATATTTTTCCCGCAGTGCTCTAGGCTATAGGTGAGTTATTATAACTGCGTCTGAAAAAATAACAAGCTAAAAACGTAATCTCCGGATGCACCTTTCATACGGATTAGCCTACATAATCAGAAGGTATTAGCTTACGATTTGAATTTTCGAAGGCTATTGGTTCAGTTCCCGCGCTCCAGTTCACGAAGATCATAAAGCGTGCCTGATTGTTTTATGTTAGACTATTTTAAAAAAGCACAATGTTTTCTTGTTATTGTGACATTACAGAAATAAAAGTAGTTGCGAATAATGTATTATTATTTTCTGTATAACCAGAAATGATAGAGTATTTTAAGTTGATTCCACTGTTGATGGGAAAATGAAAGTGTTCACGGCGCGCCCGCGCCTGTCTGCCATCCAGTGCGTGCTCCAAACTCCACACACACTCTTGGATATTGGACAAAATTGAGTGTTTATTTGTAATAATCTTAGCCCTATTATTATTATTGTCCAGCCTGTACTATGAATGACATGTGACAAATTGCTTTGTTCCTTTTTTGGATAAAAGCGTCTTCTACATATGTAGTCTAATAAATGTTATAATAGGCTAATGATGATAATTATTATTATTATTTGCGGACACGGACCTAAAACACATTCAGTCTTTTAAGTCAGGTGACTGTAAATGCGCAAAATCCGTTTCCATTGCAGTTTTGCGAAAAAATCCTTTTTCGAATTGCCTGAAAATCCTCCTCATTCGAGCGTAAAAACGTTTTTGCGATAAACGGGAGTTTTTGCGAAATTGACGTGTTTCCATTGAGCGTATTTTCATTTCGCAATTTCAGTTTGCGCAAATTGAAGGGCAATGGAAACGCAGCTACAGTCTCATCCCAAGACGTCATATAACTGACATCTTGGGACGTCTTTTGACCATACGTCAACATCCACCGTTTTAGGGTACCCTTTAACGTCGGTTAGATGACGTTATCGGATCCTAACCCTACCCCATACCTAATCCTGCCCCTAAACCTACCCCGTCACCCAACTGACGTTAAAGGTAAAGCGTCAGTTGTATGACGTCCCAGCAGGATCGTCATGTAACTGACGTTAAAGAGTACCCTAAAACGGCGGATGTTGACGTATGGTCAAAAGACGTCCCAAGACGTCAGTTAAATGACGTCTGACAGGATCAGAACCAAAAAAATATGTTGTTTTAAAATATGTACACTTTAAAGTATTATTAGTGGTATATAAATCATTCAATGGGCTAGGACCTCAATATATTGCAGATATGCTCACTGAATATAAACCTAACAGATCACTCAGATCATTAGATCACATCAGCTAGAAATACCAAGGGTTCACTCTAAGCATTGTGAGTCCGCTTTTCGCTATTATGCCAGCCACAGCTGGAACCGAATTCCAGAGGAGATCAGACGTGCTCCAACAGTAGTCACATTCAAATCTAGACTCAAAACACATCTGTTTAGCTGCGCATTTACTGGATGAACTGTATTTTATTTACAGAACTGGGCCCTCATTAAATTATGGAAGGCATAATTGTGGAAACAAAATATCCAATATTTGAGTTACATAAAAGCTTTTTATTGGTTTTCTTCTTATGTCCTTGAAATAGTGACAATTATTGTTGTCTCAAGAGGGCTCGACAGTGACTCTGGCGTTCCAGAGTTCAAATGTGACCTAACCACAAACATTGGGGGAATATGTGTAAATGTGGCCTTAGTTTTCAGTTTGCAATTTTCCCCTGTGCTCGTTTGTTGTCATGGTTGTTGATTTGATTCTCATTCTGTTCAGCTGTGCGCACCTCATTATCATCAGTATTTAAGTTCATTAGTTTGCCGGGTCTCGTCTATGTCACATGTGTGAATAGCAGAGGCGGACAGAGTACACAGCTTTATTACTTGAGTAAAAGTGCAGATACCCCTTGCTAAATTTTAGATGTCTACTTGAGTAAAAGTACTGAAGTAATTGTTTTTTAAAAGTAGGCTACTTGAGTATCAAGAGTACAAGAGTACATTTTCAAAATATTTGCACAGAAACGTCCTACATGGAGTTATGAAAAAATGTCAATACTTTGGAGAATGTTAAAGGAACTGAAAGTAAAATCAAGTCAGAATAATCTTTTTACCATGTTGCTTTATTTAATATTTAAGAAAATTTCAGAATATTCAGAAAATGGAAATAGTCTGGTGAGGTGGCGCCACTGATTGGCACATTCCCAGGATGGACCTGCTGCATCTTTATCCATGGTTTCGTCCATGGTTTTGTCTCTTATCTAAATCTGACTATAGAGTTGACTTTGGTGGAAAGCTGAAAGTGATTGCTGATAGGCTGTCCCAATTAGTGGCGCTTGCACAATCCAATCACGTTTGAGAGGGAAACAACAAATTGAGGGTTTCCGAGATTTTTAAGTAGTTACTCGTATTCATGGTTATGGATAGAGATGTAGTGGAGTAAAGAGTACAATATTTCCCTCTCAAATGTCCTTGAGTAAAGGCATGAGTTCTCCCTAAAAATGATACTCGAGTAAAGTACCGATCCCTCAAAATTGTACTCAAGTAAATGTACTCCGATACTGTCCAGAGTATAGCTCTCTCCGTTTTGAATTTATGCCTTTTGATTTATTAAAGACTGCCTTTGCTCTTTATCATCTTGTTCGTGTTGATCATCTACACGGCGTATTGTGACACGTTTGGAGAACAACATTTATTTAATCCATTTTCTTTTGAATTAAATATCAAAAGGATTAACAATGCAGAACTATTTTCACAGGCTTCTTTGTCCATATTTACCAAGGTTATGTGCCTATAATTCTGACCAGGGCTGTGGAAAGATATAGGATGAGGTGCTTAATACACACGTATACTGTATATAGTGCAGACTCACACATAGACCATAAACTTTGTTCACTAAAATAGTTTCAAATTAAAAAGCGTTCCATTTCTCAGTTGCAAAGTAATGTTGCTGTTCTTGAAGCACTTTGTTACTAGCTTTATGATGTTTTGAATAAGCAACTGAGGCTTGGTATCTGGTAATAAGAAATAGGACAAAAAAAATACAACATCTGAACAATGCCTTTGTGTGGTCACTATAATAAATGATAAAAGGAGGACATTTCGGAAACTAGCTGTTGAAACTCATGACGTTGTTGAACCGGGGAAGCTGTGTGTCCACAATTACATGACAAATGAGCCTCATTGACTTTGTATGGGTGTACAACCTATGCTTAAACCATTGCCTGATGTGCTGAACGAGCCCTTCTCTGATCACTGCGATTGCCTCTATAATCCTGTACAGTAAAATAAATGAGGGATTCAGGCTCGAATTTGGGACATGTGACGTCATTCGCGTTCACGCTCGCCTGGCTATGTCTGGCAGGTTTGTGTATTCGCCGCCATTTTCCGTATCAGCGAAGACAACTCGAGCGACACAACTTTAGTCAACTTTCGACAAAAGTAGAAGATGGATTCACAGAGACCGGCTTGTAGTTCATTCCAAACCCCAACGCAAACTCAACGTAAGACAAAGAAAATAAAACTTTTGTCTAGTGCCAGGCGTCGGAGTAAGACGAGAGTCAACATCGGGAAAGCATTCAACAAAAGGAGAGAACTCCGGTCTGCTCTAGGGCTCAAACAGTGAGTTTCCATAATACAATCATAAGTGTATACAGTAAACACATAAAATAGTTGATGGATGGAAACAAAAGCCATGAAGATGGATGGAAACAAAAACCGAAGTTTTCTACTAACCCCGTTTTCCCCTCACACACACATAAGTGTGTAATTTACAAATGCCTTTCCTTTCATATACAGTATTTACAATGAGTTGCAGATTTATGACTTTATTACCCCTGAAGACATTATGCACTTTTGGTTATGAACAGCTCGTGCTAGCGTGCACACCTCTGGTTGCAGTTTCGCTTGTCGCCAGAGGGGGCGTAGTTCTGCGAAAACACAGATACTTGCGCTATGCACCTTTGAGGATTTAATCGACAACTTTTCACAGAGGAAAGCACGGAAAATGCCGCTGTAATGCAAGTGAGCATCTTTGTTATGTCTTTGGACCTAAGCCTATGTGTGTGTAGTCATAGCAGTGAGCAATGTGTTATGGTGTGCCGTAGGGCTGGGCGATAAAACGGTAACGATAATTATCGCGATATAATTTTTCTCGATAAAACGATATCAAGAGGTCGATAAATGTTCGATAATGTTTAAACGCGGAACGAAACTCATTTGAACCGCGTGCGCCACACGGAGCATTTATCCGCTCAAAGTCCAAACGGCAGTGAGCGCAGCGCGAGCTCGCTAGAGCAGACGCGATTGCTTTGATCGTCTCGCTCAAGACATCCAGCGAGAAGCGCTTGAGTTCAGCGAAGAACACTGATGTCAAGTTTAAACCAGTTTAGGGCAGATGAAACACCGCTGACAAAAAGGAGAAACACTGTGTGCAATGATCCAGTCAGAATCTGAATTGATACTGAATCCATTTAGCCTACCATTGATTTACTGTAAGGTTAGCCCAGTAATATTAACTACACCATGAAATGTGGATACTTATTGAATATTATTAATGTAGACAATTCATTAAATGTCTTATGGAATATAAGTACAGCATTTAATAATGTATTTAACTGTTAGGCCACTGTTTTCATACAAATACCACAGAAACCATAAAGTTACATTTTGCCATGATAGTGAGGTGCTAAGTTATAGGCTATGCCTGGTTTTATCTGTGGTTATCATCATCTAAATTCATGAGATTGGATGACCAATGGTTAATTTTAATACAACTCAGTCAGAATATTACATTTTACCAAATAAAAATGTGGTCGTTACATTAAAAAAAACAAAAAAAAAACAGATGTTACTGTTTTTGTTAATGAACATAAATTTAACATTAGCTTAGTATTAGCTTGAGTTAGGATGCAGATTTACTGTCAACTCACTGTCAAATATGCATTTTGAGACAAAACATTTAATTTTAATATTGCAGCCTGCACTGCAAGTGCAAACTGTTCTGAAGAAATATTTTTCTATTGAGATTTTTATTTTAAGGAAAATGTTTGAATGTTCTACCTCATATTTGTGAAATGTTCACCTGTTTGGCAAGTGTTTGTCATGATATGTTCTGACAATAAAGAGTAGTTTAAAACCACAATTTACACTCTGGTTAATACAACTTTCACTTAGGAGCAAAAATCTGCCTTTAAACTTGAAAGAAATAAAAATGTGACATATATCGTGATAATTATCGATATCGACTGATATATAAAAAAAAATTATCGTGATAATTTTTTTTGGCCATATCGCCCAGCCCTAGTGTGCCGTCAGCAGTGTTTTTTATTTTGTTGTGGTGCGCGTAGGCTACTCCTGATTTTGTCTGTCATCTCATCTCTTAAATGCTTCATCCTGCATAAGAGCCCGGTGTTGGCAGAAATGCAAACATCTCATCGCTGAAATATATGTAATTATAGGGTCACAAATTCTTCATCATCAGTTTCATTGAACATTTGTTCTCCAAACAAACTGCCCATTTACTTCTAACACCTTACAGTATTATATGCATTATACATCATACACATTTCTGTGAATGTGATCGTTCTGAATATTACATGCAAACAGACAAGTGTGTTAAGTAAGCTAAAAAAAGTGACACCATGATGAAAATCACATTTAAAATGGGATAATTTAAAATAAATTGACTTTCATTTCATTTTCATTTTCATAAAATACGACCAAATCAGAGCTAGCAAATACATTCATCCATAATAGCTTTGTGAAATTAAAGATAAACACATCTTGTAGATTAATGTGATTAAGACACTTTGGGGAAAGGCTGCATTTGGATTCATACGAGAACATGTACAGTATTTTACCATTGGAAAACTCGTTGACAACTCTCATAGAAATGGCCTCGTCTTGTGATTTCTGCTTTGGTGGAGTAGAGAGGGTTTTTTTTTATTATTATTCTTAAAAATGACTTTGAGAGACTGATTCCCTTTGAGTTCTGAAAACATTTGATGGCTATCTCTTCAGTAATGCACATTATTTATAACACTGACCTTTGCAATATGGAAATATGGACTTTGGTCTAGATATTTATTGTGGATTCCAGAAAGCTGAGGATCTGGAGAAGTGTGGTGCTGAATACATTACTGTTAAAGTATGGGGTCAGTTAGTTTTAAACTATTTTTTTTTTTTACTCTAAAAACTATTGTGTACCCCCATAACTGTTTTCAATATTGATGATAATATGTAATGTTTATTGAGCAGCAAATTTGCATATTAGAATGATTTGCCAATCGTAGAAACACTATTTTACCTTAAAATAAGGTTTCCAAAATCGTTTCAGTGGTTCAATAAGACGTAACAGGGTGAAAGGCACTTCCGGATTCGCTTTACGGTCCTATATCTGCTATAATCACGCTATGTAAGATTGCCAGATCGGGTCACGTTTCTGTAGTTCTATGAGACATAAGAAAACTACAAATTTGACTTGCTTTATGTCAAGCGTTACAATAGCCATTATTTTGTTTTTCTTCGTTTCTGATGTTGTAATACATCATACTGAAATCATGCAACATACTGTCTGTGGACCGGTGCTGGATAAACAACGAGCGTGTGTGCGACAGTAGGCTGCCGTAGGAATTATTTACGACAGCGATAATGGACAATTCCGCTTCCAACCTGTAGGGCGACCGCAGAGGAAAAGTTACTTGGTGTTGCTTTAAAATACAATGAGCCTTGATGAGCATATGTATATATATATATATATATATATATATATATATATATATATAATTTCAAAAATTTATCAATATGTTTGTTATAGTATTTATTCATCTTTTATTGACTTTAAGTTAATAAAAAACAACTGTTTATTGTTAGTTCATGTTATCTCAGAACCATACCATTTAAAAAAAATGCTTTTGAAGTATTTTTCAATGTTTATTAATGTTAACAAATTGGACCTTATTGTAAAGTGTAACCTTATAACTCGCTTAACCAACAAAATAGAGAAAATCCCAAAGTTTTTCTTGAAAATAATGAACGGAAAAATCGTAAAAAAAAAGGTAAACTGAACGAATCAATGATCCTGCCCGAGTACATTAATTTATACAGCAGTAAGAAATGGGTGCATGTGAAAACCTGACAGTGTGTTTCTGTTAACTGAGAATTGATGAAGGCTAAGACCTCTCCATATGCTTTAGTCCAATTATGCTAATTATAATGCTGATGATTATGAGGTCCATAATATTAGCCAGTTGCCCACAATGTTACCTACAGATGACTGTACAACCCAGAGAACCCAAAAACACAATCTCCAAGCTTTCTGGAAGACTGAACCGCATCATGCATTGAGACCTATGACCAAAAAAGCACACGGCACGTTCATTCATAATGAATGTAATAAATAAACCATGAGTACATATACTTTGTTTATGCAGCCAGTGCCCATGAAGGTCCGTGACTCTTCTAGATAGAGCAGCTTCCTGAAATCTGTGTCAATAAGAGAAAGAGCATAAGTTTTCTCTGTGGCATTGAGTAAAGAAACATTCAAACACAAGGAATCCTTAATATTCCCTGAAGGATGGAAAGTGAGATGGGGTTCATCCTGGAATGGCTCTCTCTCTCTCTGAGTATGTTTGATGAGATCACACATACTGAATGGAGGAGGAAGAGAGGAGAAAGAGGAAAGCTGTATCCTGTAGCATCCTTCTGGTCTGCATGCAAGGTTTCCTGTGCCACTGAGATCATTGCTATTAAATTACAGGCTTTAAAATGTATCCGTACCACAGTGCCAAGATTATGTTTCTTCATACAATAGATCATTAAAAACTAAACAGAAATGTTATGAAAAAAACAAAGAATAAATGTTCTTCTCTCACCAATCAAAATGAATGTCTGGGTTGCTGGTTTCCTGTGGATATTTATATAAATGATCAAGTTATACAAGATTTTTAATGTAATTTTTAATTGTAATTTAAGTAGAAATTACTTATACCAAAGTCTTCGTAGGCAAGTCCTGCCATTCGGCCGCCATCTTGGCAACGCCTCCGGGCAGCTATTTCGGACTAACAAAGACCAGGCTCCTATCTAAATGAATGGGCAGAGAGTCAGAACTGCAAAAAAGTTAAAAAAAAATATCAAAATCTGCCCTATAGAGCATGGAGTGCTAGCTACAACGAGCTAATAAAATCCATAACATAATAATGAAGAAGCTAAAAACTTTACTGCCCAATAAAAATAATTCAGCAATAAAGCCATAATCTTCCTCACTCCTTCTACGATCAGCATTAAAGAGATGATGCTATGATGGTAGGACACACACTTAGCATGGCTTGCTTTATTCTCTGAGGTACAATTTCGCACAAACCCGTATAAGTAACAGAGGAACGCCGGCAGCCGCCTCCACACAGCAGGACGCCTGGCTAATGAAGCCGCTGCATTATCCATCAGGAGAAGGAGGAAGATAAGCTTTTGTATTACAGCATGATGCTAAGAAAAGAGCTTTGGGAAATTTCATTGCTCAGATGAGTGGAATGATTCCCCTCGTGTCGTGTGTCATGCAGTAATGCACTCCGGGTGATGGTTTTCAAGGTACCATTC
Organism: Pimephales promelas; assembly: GCF_988280905.1. Classification (NCBI taxonomy): domain Eukaryota; kingdom Metazoa; phylum Chordata; class Actinopteri; order Cypriniformes; family Leuciscidae; genus Pimephales; species Pimephales promelas. Next base: position 27,781,521 of record NC_142784.1, read on the forward strand.
AGGACTAAGGTAGTTTTTCCACACATTACTTAGACGTTCAGCTGAATTCAAAAGCCATTAGGACTCTGCAGTTTTTCTCAGTCGCTTCGGTGCATTTCTCAGATCACAACTGAAATTCTCAAAACTACTTGTTCGCATCATGCAGTCACGTGTGCACATCATAAAAGCGATTTCTCATTGTTTTGAACAAATTGCAAATGCTTCGGGACATTCTTGCAATTGATTATGTACAATTGTCTGCTGTTTCCTACATTATCAATTGGTCATGTCATGTTGAGCAAAATATATTATATGCTTCTCTGATGAATAGACTTACCAACTCAAAATATCTTGGCATTAGTTCCTTTTAGGAAGTCATTAAGTGCAAAAGGGTTGAGCAAGTTGTCATAAACTGTCAAGCGATGGATGGATGGATTGGATTCGATTGATGATTGGATTGGATTGATGGATGGATGGATTGGATTGGATTGATGGGTGGATGGATTGGATTGGTGGATGGAATTGTTTGGATTGATGGATGGATGGATGGATGGATATATTGGATTGATGAATTGGATTGGACGGATGGATGGATTGGATTGGATTGTATTGATGGATGAATTGGATTGGATTGGATTGATGAATGAATTGGATTGGATTGATGATGGATGGATTGGATTGATGGATGGATTGGATTGGATTGATGGGTGGATGGATTAGATTGATGGATGGAATTGATTGGATTGATGGATGGATGGATAGATTGGATTGGATGGATGGATGGATTGGATTGATGGATGAATTGGATTGGATTGATGGATGAATTGGATTGGATTGATGGATGAATTGGGTTGGATTGATGATGGATGGATTGGATTGGATGGATGGATGTATGGATGGTTTTGGTTGATGGGTGGATGGATTGGATTGATGGATGGATTTGATTGGATTGGTGGATGGATAGATTGGATTGGATTGATGAATTGGATTGGATGGATGGATGGATGGATGGTGGGATTTGATTGATGGATGGATTGGATTGGATTGATGGATGAATTGGATTGGATTGATGATGGATGGATTGGATTGATGGATTGGATTGGATTGGATGGATGGATGGATGGATGGATTGGATTGGATTGATGGGTGGATAGATTGGATTGATGGATGAATTGGATTGGATTGATGGATGAATTGGGTTGGATTGATGATGGATGGATTGGATTGGATGGATGGATGTATGGATGGTTTGGATTGATGGGTGGATGGATTGGATTGATGGATGGATTTGATTGGATTGATGGATGGATAGATTGGATTGATGAATTGGATTGGATGGATGGATGGATGGTGGGATTTGATTGATGGATGGATTGGATTGGATTGATGGATGAATTGGATTGGATTGATGATGGATGGATTGGATTGGATTGATGGATTGGATTGGATTGGATTGGATGGATGGATGGATGGATTGGATTGGATTGATGGGTGGATGGATTGGATTGATGGGTGGATTTGATTAGATTGATGGATGGATTGGATTGGATTGATGAATTGGATTGGATGGATGGATGGATGGTTGGATTTGATTGATGGATGGATTGGATTGGATTGGATTGAATTGATGGATGGTTTGGATTGATGGATGGATGGATTGGATTGATTGATTGATTTCCATCTTTGACAGCACTACTTTTAAATAATTTTCTTCCTGACTGATAAAAATCTGTGTGCCCGACTCACAGTTAAACACTTTTATTGAAGCGTATGATTTTCACAAGTGCTTTCATGTTGTGTGTGAATTAGCTGGTGAATGAACAGTGGGCAGTCCTGGGTGTGCTGTCTGACTAAGACTAATCTCCGTCTAACAATCACACTTTCACATGTGAACACATACACCTCTCACACAAACACCAAATCCCTTTAATTAGCGTGCCAGCGACTGCTAGGTATATTTAAGCTATCATGCTTGAAATATCATGGATGTTATGCTTGAAGCTGAGATGAGACGATCTCTTGACAGTTCCTAGACGGCCTGTAATTAGTGTCTTACTGATATGCTACCTGCATTTCTGTGCTGTTCTCGCACTGAGATCATAAGTATCCAGGGCACTGAATTGATCACACTTTTCTCCAGGAAAATTAATACACAGGGTACCATTTAGGAAATAATCTAATCAAGACATCTTGATTTATACAATTCTTATATATTATATAATCTACTGTATAATAAGTATTATATAATGCATGTTTCTCAGGCAATGAATCAGCATATTAGAATGATTTATGAAGGATCATGTGACTGTATAAAATAACGATTATATAAAGAATTTGAAAACAAATATGGAAATAAATATCACTGTAAAACCCAACAAGTTGAACTAACTCATTTCATTTGAGGAACCCGATTGCCTCAATTCAATTAAGTTCATAAAAACAATAGTTATGAGTACTCTGAACTTATTTTAATCGAGTCCACTAAAACAATGATATTTCTTAATACACAATTAAACTTTACACTGCATTTAAATACTTTATATAGCAAAAACGTCACTATATTGAGTAAAAACAATGTAGTATTTAAAACACACACACACACACACCCAAACCAAATACAGTGACTAGATATTTGAAGAGGAAAAACATACTTTATATAAATAAAATGGATCATTTTTGTAGAATGACCTAGCTTCAGTTCAGTAGAGTGTATGAATCCCTATTCGGGGATCAGAAACACAGCTGTATCTAAACATTTCTGCTAATGCTCGAACAGGCTTTTGACTAGTGCAGCTCTGACAGATCAAATTAGCCAAGCTTATGCAAGTCATCTGGGTAATATACCTTTTAATGTAAGGCCTATCTATATGGACCCCATTTACCAATTAGCATTCTAATTGGATTCCACACAGCAGTCCAATTTTATTTTAGCTCATAAACAGAGTGAAGAGGGAGGCATTATATTTAATCAGCCAGATCACAACACCATTAACAATAGCAGTTCAACTTTGTTCAAAACGCACACAAATCAGATTTGTTTGTTTTTTAATCTGCACTCGATGAAATCAGAACAGTTTGTGTGTGGTCAATATCCAGTGCACAGATCTAGGAATGTACTTACATTAAACTTATTGTCAGGCGCTGTGTAGGTTGTAGAAAATGCACTTTAATAAAGGAGATTTTCATAGTAAATTCTACTAGGAACATGTAGAAGAATCCCAGGGAAAAAGCTTAGGAAATAACCATGCTTAACATAAACAATACCAGACAATGAAACAAAGAGACAATGGAAAGTAATCAACTGAACAAAAACAGGTCAAATTAATCAACTAAAGAAAACTAACTAGGGAACACAGGCAGGGAAAACAGATCACAATGAAAAATTATTAATTTGAATGTTGGTCCATGGATAAAGACATTTAATATAAAGTAGGACCAAAAAGAAATACTTGTCTGATAGACATTTGAAATCCAATCTGAACAAAGATGGTCAATAGAATACATTTCAGTGGACTAGAAAAAGTTGTGCTCCAACTCGGTAAAAAGCATGTTGAGTCGTAGAGTCAAAAAACTCAATTGCCATTGTTACAATGAACAAATAGTGTTTTTATTTCATGAACTGATCAAATTTTCAAAACATTTCACTTTTGCACTATTTATAAAATACAAATATTTTTTCGCTATACTTTCTCTTGTCTGGATGTTATTGTGCGGTTAAAAATCTTTTTTGCAATAGAATAAAATTAAAACTGTGGTTAAAACTCTGCTACTTGTATACTGTACATGGAACCATAAACTTAGATAAAAAGATAAAAGAGCAAAGCCTATAAAGATTTGTTTCCAAGATTTGGAGTATACTAAATTACTATATTTTAGTTATTGTATATCATCAGATACACATCAATATATCCTTATTTATGCCATTCATCTCAACACCACCTGAAGTGAAGTCATGTAGGCTTTGAACAACATTAGAGAAGTAAATTATCACAAGTTTTGTGGGGTTTTTTTTAATTTTGCTTTTTTTTTTGGTCATATAGACATTTAACAACACGTTTTCGGTGTGTTTTTTCTTTTTTTTGTCTGGCGTAAAAGCAAATAACAGGGTTTTGTTTTGTTATATGATCATTGAAGAAAATGAGCGAGAGAACTAAATAACAGAGTTTTGTTTTGTCATATGGCCGTTGAACAAAATGACTATAAGTAAATAACTGTTTTGCTTTCTTTTCTTTTCTTTTGTCAACGTCAATTGCATTCAACGTACAAAACATTTGATCAGTTCATGCTTTCCCGGGAATATTAAATGTTAATATGACCCCTTTACAACCAACCTGTCCAAGCATAATTTAATGTGACTGGAGCGATGACAGATGCAGAGAAAAAAAAAAAAAGGTTGTATACTTGTAAATCCTATTAACAGCCAATGTGTGCATTTATGTGTGGCCTATCCCGTGAGATAGCGGCTGAGCCTCAGTGCTGCAGAGGTGTGGCTCAGGTTCTATAACGCTTTAATTAAATCTCCATTATTGATTCAGACTATTGGCTGTGTGCGGATGTTTGCGCTTCTGTGTGCCTTTGCTGCCCGCCATGGAGGCGCAGGGTGAAGAGCTTTAATCATCTGCTAGGTGTTCAGTTTGGTTTGACAAGGAAATATGAGAATATCTGTGTTTAACACCAGCTTCACGGCATATTTTCAAAGCCCTCAAATGGAACATCAAAGCGAGTGATGCATGACAGTCAACCTCCTGGAAACATTCACTGGCACTAAATCATCACCCCTTGTGAACATTTGCTTTATTAATAATGAGAGCATGAAGAAGTAAGTTGAAGGTTCCAAGGTTGAGGGTTATTTATAATTCCCATTCATGCAGGGTTTAGCTGAGATGCAATTATTGCGCAAATTAATTAATTAATCGAAGACATCCCAGAAGTACACTCATTAAATCCGGTGTCAACAGGCTTTTCAAGGGGAACGTATATCATTGTTTTTTCAGTTAGGGGCTAATGTAGGGTTGTGCAATTATTGGAAGACCGATTACACAGTTAGAATCCTGAAGAGAAATCACCATCAACCTGTTTTATTTAGCAAACTATGTCAATATATGTGCTTCTAGCATAAACAAAAAGATTTTCTTGAAATTAATACATTATATGAGAAATATTATATTTCTAATAAATGGAGTTCTTTTGAACTTTTGATTCATCAAGGTATCCTGAAAAGAATCACTGTTTCTACAAAACCATTTAGCATTGATAATGTTTCTTGAGCAGCACATTAGCATGTTAGAATGATTACTTTAATGATGAAAATTCAGCTTCATCACAGTAATCAATTGCAATTTAAAATACAGAAGACAGTTATTTCAATTGTAATATCAGCACAAGAGCAAATAAGTGCAGAGTAGCATGAGGCTTGTTTCAAACAAGTTTAAAATAAAATTCAATGACTCCCAACCTTTTAAACTTTATTTTATCAACTGTAAAAAAAAAAAATAAAAAAAAAAAGTGTTAAATTTACGGTAAAATACCGGCAGCTGTGGTTCCCAGAAATTTACCGTAAATACAGTATCAAGACTTTACGGCAACAAGGTTTTACAGACTTAACTTAAAATTCACAAAAATAAACCGTTTTTCATTATCTGATATAATGTTAAATTATCGACCTATTGAAGTATTAATATCTGTTTTGTACCATTGTAGTACACTGACAACCAACAATCATCACAGCAGAGATAAGTCACATGATCATCACATGTAGCTCTTCCACAAGAAATTAATATTAATATAGAAGCCGCACAGTGTCATTTACACGATTTTAAACACCATCATGGTAACACACATGACAATTAAAAAGTCAATAAACATGAATTTAACAACATTAAATGTCACATAAAACCCTAATGTGCATAGGCTAGCTGATTAGAAAAAGACTATGTAAGCTATGAAGAAACAAGTTATTTCAACAAAAATACATCAAATGCGAAGTGTCACGCAGGGAATTGTGAAAATGTCAATTTACGATTTTTCACTGTAAATTTGTTGTTCATTTTCACTTTCAAAAACGAAAAAAAAAATGAACGGTAATTTTACAGTAAAATTACATGAAATGTACCATTAGATCTACCACAGTTATTTATCTATCGGTAGTAAGGAAAGGTTCTGTTAACCATTTAACAGTTTTTCACTGTAGCATTTTTACGGTCTTTTACCGTTAAAATCACAATGATTTTTTTTGACAAATGATGACGAATTAAATGGGAAACTTAAAGAAATGTTTATTATTATTATTATCTAACAGCTCCACCATCTCTAAAAAGTGCTTAAATTAAAATTTAATTGCCCATTTATCTAATTAAAATGATAAACATCCATGTAATTAATCGATTTTTTGGAAAATGAACCTTTTTATTTACCAAAAAAAAAAATGAATACAAGACCCTTTGGTGACCCTTTAGGTCAAGATCACCCTGTCGGGGTTTACTTTGAGATAATGACCGGCTGCTGTACATTATTTCTTACATAACAATTGATGCTCTGACCTTGAACAGGTTTGTTTTTGACATTTGTTGTCATGCAAAGCTCAAAACCATTTGTGTAATTAACTGTACTTTCAAGCTCTGCCCTCCACCATCTGTTGCTGGTTTGGTTTGTAGTAATTTGAAGCAACGAGGACTCTTAAAGTTGCTTGGGAATACATTCGCAACTGATAGGCATGAGATGTGAAATGCTTTTCACTCAACACGTTTCAACATTAACATTTAAACACGAATGCAATTTTTGTACTATGAACTCTCCTCTGTGCCGAGCTGCTTTTAGATTACACTGTGTTTCGAGGTATCATTAGCTTTGCATGTTAATAGATATGATTTTTTTATTTATTTTTTTGGCCACATTCAAAAATTGATTGTTGTTGAGGTGTGTAATGTATATGTATACACTTTAAAACACTGTTCTCCATGTTCTCTACCAAGTTGGCACTTGTTTATTTCCTTTTGGAGTTGTCTTCCATTTTCTTGTAGTGTAAAAGGAGATCAGAACAGATACAAACTGCTCCTTTCCGTATATGCACAAATACATATGGAAAAACGATCACAGCTTAGCAGCAAATATGACACAACATATGTCACTGTATATTTCGTGGTGTAATTGCATCTTTTATTGGGGGGGAATTCAACAGCAGTTAGTTAGAGCAATCTTATCCCCACAGTTTAGCCGTCTCTGAATATGGTTAAGACAATAATGTGTGCACTGAATAATAATCCATACTCTTACATGAAGTTGTTCACATTATTTGGATGAAATAAGATTATTCTTCCTTGGGAGATAATAGAGTGGACAGGCTAATAATGATCTTGATCTACATTTCCACTTGAAATACATTGAATGATTTTGGATTTGAGGTCCTTGTTAAAGCAGAATTCAGTGAACTTTGATTTATTCTGATGACTAAGGAATTGTTCGGGCAGATAAAGTGTTGGTATGGACATCAAGTTTCAACTCCCCCATCCCAAAACGTTCTCCCATCATAATCACGTTGAAATCTGTTTTTTTTTCTTTGTATTTATAGACATTTGGTAGGAGAACAGGGTGAAAAGCAAATAAATAGATTTAATTTTGGATTCAGCTGCAAAGCTGCCATTACTGTATGTTGATTGAGATTATTGAATAAATCAAGATTATTTGGATTTCATTTTAAGTCTACAACCATTTCTTCTCTAAATACGTCCAATTTGTTCTTTATGCACTATGCATAATTAATACGGCTGCATTGTTTGATCATTTGCCAGTAGTATTTACACAGATGCTTGATTTAAAAACTGTCACCTCAATTTAAAGCACAGTAATACGTTTACTAATTTTAATACGTTTATTGTTACCATTGTTATGTTTCTTGACCTGATTTTGGTGGTCTGTGTGTGTTTTTTTTTTATATTTCATGAGCTATTGTCAAAGATAAAACAAAAGACTGTTCTCTCTCTGCATTTTTATAGAAAAGAAAAATGATCATAAGTGCACTAAACTGAACAAAAACTAATTCAGCGTATGATACGATTGTTGATTCACTGTAAAATATATTGTTGGTTTAACTTAAAAAATTAAGTAATTTGCTGCCTTAAAATTTTAAGTTTATTGAAATGGAAAAATTGAGTTAATACAATGAAGGAGATTGATTTAATCATCATAAACTCAAAATCATTTGTAAATTACTTGTATTCTGTTACTAAAAATGTCACATTCAGTCATGAAACTCTAAATGGTGCAGGCTGAGGGTCTTAACACAATCTGAATGCAAACACATCATTCTCAATAGGGCAGTTTCTGCAGTACCAGCAGCCAATAAGCTTTGCTGCTCAATTTTTTTATGGATAATTTGTGTATTCTATTGTACAGCAACAGTATGGCAGTAGCAAACAGTGTAGCAGTGTATCTATTCCACCAACACCAAACATATTGTCATATCCATTATCATTCCAATTACTCCCGAGTAGGGATGGGATGATAACCGGTTTCACGATAAACCGTGATAAAATGTACTGACGGTTAGTATTATCATTTAAAATTGTATTATCATTAAAACCGTGTTTGATTATTGCGATTTTAATAACTCACTGAATCCTGTCGGCCAGTCTGACGCAGGCGCGCAGCACACAATATTTTTTTAAAATTACTATTCGAGAAGGAATGGTGGAAGGCAGTGACCGTGCTCAGGAGATTTTTCAGCCTTTTAAGAGGACCAAATCTGAGGTGTGGTCATATTTTGGGTTTTACAAAAGTCCTGAGGGAAACTTGATCGAGGATGGTCACCCTGTCTGCCGAACAAAAAGTCACTGCAATAGTCATAGAAACACTTCAAATCTGCCGAGTCGTCTTGTGTGATCATCACCCGAACGCAAGGCAAGTTAACTTTGACCTTAATACCAAAACTACGTCTGGGAAACAATTGGGCACGAAATGTTGTTTTGAGTTGAAACATTTTATGTCACTCATTTGAAATAGACGTGAAGCTTCCGCGAAGAAAAGTTCGTAGCAAGTGGATTTGAGCCAAAGACGAACGAACAACTTCAAACAAGACTATTATTAAGAGTGATATATTTTAAGGGATAGTAAAGTATAGATACATGACGTATTAAACCGATTTTATTTTTACCACATAATTATGGGGACATTGAATTGATAATGAGATTAGCTAATGTTTTAAATCTTACCTGTTTATGAATTCATTTCAAAACAATCGTCCAGACAAGATATATCACACCAATATTATCAAACTCTGTAAGCAATAAATCAACTCTTGATTTCATTTTTGCAATACAATCAAAAACCAATGATAATATTGATAATCACGATTATTTTGGACACTATAATCGTGATATTAAATTTTCATACCATCCCATCCCTACTCCCGAGAGTTGTGATGAAAGAAATATTTTTATTAGATGTGTTGCATAATTGTTTTGGTTGGTTCTTTTGTCCTCTTCAATATTTCATATACAACTCGGGTATAGTGCTGAATCCAGATTCAAACATGAGAGGGCCTTGAGGTGTAATTATCTTGTTTAAAGTGTTAAATACATGGACTTCTATTGGTGTAAGTACAGCAGAGCTAATATAATTATAAAATGTCTGCCTCAAGAGGACACAAAACACGAGTCTTATGCTTCAGAAATGCCCAAGCAACCACCTCAAACGAGTACAGGACCTGCTCTTATGGCCTCAGAGAAACTAGTTTGCTCTGCTAAGTGCTAAGCTGACAAGAAGTTCAAAGTGACCGAACAACGGTCAGATTATGTTCTATCGCCCCAAGGCATTGCGCATGAAGAAAACCGACGATAAGGAAATGCAACAGTGCCCTGCTGCAACAAATGTGCTTCTCCTTTAGGCGGTCCACCGCAGGGGAAGCTTTGAAGTGCAACGAGAGTGCCGAGTGGATGCTAAGAAAACAGAATTTAGTCACTTTCACATCGTCAGTCGGGGCGATGGCAGCTTGGGTATTGAATCAAGAAGTGCTGCAGGTCTAGAGGAATTGCAGTATAATCAACCTAATAATTTCAAATTTGATGAAAGGCCAAGAGTGTGACTGGAATTAATATTTGACCAAAGGGAATGGAGGAAATATCAACTATGGGCACAGCTAAATGTTAATTATTAGCCAGGTTTGCACACTGGTACATTCACAAGATATGTGAGTGGTTTGGATACTGTACCTTTATGGTCAATTAAATCATGCCAGAAAAACAATGTTGGAACAAACCCCAGCTGTCATTGAGATATTTTTAAGAAATAAACGTATTGGGGAACTTCCATTCAAAAAGACTGAAACTAATCATTTCAAATCATAAGATTGCCTTATAAATATAAGCTGATCTGTCAATTTTCCTTCATGATTTATTTTCAGACATCAACAAGAATATCTAAGAGCTTGTTTCAGTTGGTGCATACGTTTTCTCATAATAATATTATTTTTTCCCTTTGCATTTCTCTGTAATATTATATATATATATATATATATATATATAAAAAATAATAAAAAAAAAAACATGCACATTTGTGGTCTGTTCTCCTGATTTAGTTTACAATATATCCCATTAATAATTCACTGGAATGCATTTCAAATTTTTTCTCCTCAATCCTAACGTCTCTTCTTTCCAGGTTTGTTTTCACAGGTATAATTTATTACCTGTCAAAATTACGGAAATCAATAAAAACTTTAGCAATGCTGACGTTAATGGACATTTTTGAATAAGGCAATGTATATTACTGTATATAAAACAGATACTGAAATTTAACAGTACGCCCTCCACTGTACACGCGTGAATTTGGCTTATTCGTCTCACTTTTGGTGTGAAAAGGACTTTACATTTGATGAGGTAAAGTACCGCAAACGTAACGTAAATCATGAATTTCCATAAAAAGTAGTAACCCACAATTAGTTAATTTTTAAGGGGTAACAATATTGAAATGCATTACTTTTCAAAAGTAATTTTTCCCAACATTGCATATCATATAAAACAGTTCAATTTGAGGCACATCCCTCACAATCACTGTAATTTTTTCAGAAATAGCTTGCAAGTAATCAGTTGAATGTGCACTTGCAAAAAACATGTACTTGCATATAATGTAATATTACTAAAATAAAAGTCTATAGGTGTACTTAAAGAGAGTACACTTTTTATTTTTGTCACTGAAATGAAAATTTGTTATAAAAAAGTACACACTTTTATGTACTGACTAATATAAAGCACCTTTAAAGTTCTTGATTATAGTTTTTACTGTTGTGTTATTTGATAATACATTTCAAGTTAACATATTTTAAATGACTTCCTCATCACAAATATGTAATGACAAAAAAAAATAAGTATGCTTTAACCATATTTCAAAGACAATAAGTAAGAAATTCCAGGAAAAGATAAACCTAAATTTCTACTAATTACATTTAATACAACTACGTTCATTAAAGAATAGCATGCATAAGTGTTTGGATACATTGCATTCAATATAATGAGACAAATCTCAGATCCATTGGATAAGATTTATTGAGATTGCTGATATTTTTGGATTGTCAAATTTGCTTCCCAACGGGATGGCTGACATTTTAAATATTACAAATTAGTTTGAAATAAGCAACCATAAGCAGCCAACTAGTTGCTAGGCAACCATATGGCATCCCAAATGACTCAAAATGCAATTAGCCATAGACCATCCATGCATGGAAAGTTTGGTGAGTTTGCAACATACAGTAAGGACAAAAAGTTATTGCTGTTTAAAGTTATGAATAATAATGACAAAATTTAATGAGGCACATTTTATGAAGAAAGTTTTTGGAGTTTGGCAAAAGGAACTCACTCTCATGGCTGTATGCTATCTAGTGCTAAGAGTGTTATGGGTGGTTACTTGAGGCGTTATATCTAGTATATAGGGCATTACTAAATGTTTGCTCACTGCCCCAAGTGAATTAAAAAAAAAAAACACGCCTTTCTATGATAAGATATGTGAAGTGGTGCTTTTTTTCAGTGGAAGTCCATTCGATATTTTACCTGTAAGAGAATTGTGTCATTCATGTCTGTAATGCAAAGTTGTGTCCATTGGTTGTAATAATGAAAAGAAAAGCGGTAGACACCCATATTACACTTGATTCCTTATGATTTACAGCATTGAAACACACAAAAGTGATAAACAGGATATGACACAGTGCAATTATACTGATACCATCAAAGCAAATGTAGTGAACTGCAGTGGCAAACTTCAGTGTAACTTGGTCAAAGAGATAGCTCTGGGAAATGAAGTGTATTTTTTATGAAATGTGCATCAAATGTAGTCTAAACATGATCATAAAGCATAGTTAAATGTCCAATTTATGGTAATGAGAACTTCAGAGACCAATTAAAATATCTCTCTTGGGGGAAAGCAGTGGTCCTGGTTAGCAGAGATGCTTAGCAAAATGGTGGGCAGAGGCAAGGTTTTATTCAACATCGTCCTCATACAGTATGTCTCTGCTACATTCACTTACCGTAAAAACTGCGGGGGTGAATTTACGTTTCGAATTTACGAATTTTTACTAAGCTGTATAAATAATCCTGAAAGAAGAATGACAGATAGGGCACATTTAGACAACTTGTCAAGCTTGACAATGACAGTTTTATGTTGCAGTAAGTTTAAAAGCGCAAATGTGGAAATGCAAACGAGACACGCGAGCTACGGCATTATAAGTGAATAATGACTTCCATTTTGGGGTGAACTAATCTTTTAAAGAAATCTTTTCTTTGGAGTTCTAATGCTCCCGGGCTCATTAGATCGTAGTATCCTTATCAGGGAGGCGTGTGACATCAGCAACACATTTGCACATCTGCGTCTCGCAATTGAATGATCATCCAAACATTGTTAATTGCACCCAGCTTTACTGAAGTGAAACAAGAAACAATCTGTTGCTTCACCCGCCACCCCTCCGATTTCCAATTCATTAGGTGAATCTGAGTTTACAAAGCGCACTGAACACTTTTAAACAGCTCATTTTGTGTGTGCAGCTGTAGATAATATAATCATAACTTTAGTATTTCCCTGATGTTCTATAATGCGGCTCTTTTGCGGTTTCAAGTCTTGTAAATAAATAACGCTAACGTTTATTGCACACTCACAGGGAGCTTTCGCTGTTATTTTCACAGCTCCTCCGATGCGATTCATCTAAATGGAGTAAAAAGAAAGTTGCATATGATGCTTAGGCTTTGGTTCTCGCAGTAATTCAATAAACGCCTGTGCGTATAAGTAGAGAAATCAGTTTTCTCTGGATCGTGCGGGAAGTCGCCGCAGGAAAAGAGCTCTAGACTAGCTCAAGGCCCGGATTATGCTGTGAGTAAATCACACTGACACAGGCTGAGAAAGAGAGTCTACATTGTCTGATGGGGGGGATCAATCACTGCAGTGATTTGCAGCTTCTGTGCTAACACACATAACCAGATCCCTCCCGCCTAAGTACATTATCCCAACTCTGCAATTCTGTGACAGTCCGATCCATATGGTGTGGGCGGAGAAAGGTGAACATCCCAGAGATAAACTAAGCTAGTGAACAGCTGTCATGTTACTTTACGCTCAGGCTTCTGTTTGCCGACCACAAATCTTTGAACCGACTGAGGAGAATTGTGGTATTTTTTTTTTGATTTTCTTCTAAAAAAGTATACTTAAATTGTTTAAAAAAAAATGAAAAGGAGGGATCCAAATCATATGCCACCCACTTGTAGTTGAGTGTGTTGGTTAAGGATCTGGGCAAATGTCAATTCACCAAGTGCAAACATTCCAATCAACCTATCAGATTTGAGGTACTGTCTGAGATTACAATTTACGTCAAGTTTAGTCTTTCAACCAGGCTTAGGTGCTTCTACATAAGTGATATTTACTTAGTGGTGTGGAGTCCACGTAAATGAACTGCGTATCAAATGCATGTGAAAAACTGCGTCTCATATGCACGTAAAAACTCATTTTTCGCGTATAAATTACACGACAATACACGATGCGTGTTATAGAGATGCATTTACGTGAGAACAGGCTGGTTAGGGATAGGATTAGGACTAGGGCTGGGCAAAAAAATCGATTTTTCGATTAATCGTTTTTTAAAATGTGTTCGATTCAAAATCGATTCTCAATGGCCACGAATCGATTTTTTCCATATAAAGGGCTCGCGGACGCGGTGCTGCATCTTCTCGTCTCTCTGCACTAGGCAAGCACTAAGCGCTGCAGCTGTCGATACACACACGCGTTTAGGAGTCGGGACATGACGGAATATTCACTTAACAATCGGGCCAGCATTGCATCGTAACCTATGATCGTAACGTTTATCATTTTCACGTCTTTTTAAGTTTTACAAGCAATGTTAAACTATCCCGTGCTCACGCACTCTCAGAGATGTCTTTCACTGCGTGCACAGTAACGTTACAGCCTAAATCTGCCTCACAAACAGCTCGCCAGAAACAAAAGTTTTATCCCTGGATTATATCACTTTAACAGTTAAAACACGCGACATTATGTCAAAACTCTGGTCTTGGTGAGTAACCTCGTAAAGACAGTCGGTAATGTCTTAAATTAGCATTAAACGCGTGTGACAGAAAGTTAATGAAACAGTAATGGATTCACACACTAGTTCTTAAAGTGAACGCAGCCATTTGTGTCAGTCATTAATTCTGTTGTCATAACAACAGAATATAGTATTAATTGTAAGCAATCAGAATTAATAGCCTTTGTATTTAATTCAGTCTGGACTAAAAAGACTATCCAGTGTTATTTTACATTGGATTAGCTACTTTATTCAGTTTCTGTAGTATTTCTGACATACCCAAAAAACTACCCCAAAATGTCTCTTAATTTGAGTCTTTATTCTTTTGTATTTATTTGTGCTACTTTTTTCAATTTAATTCAAAGATTGAAATCAAGCTTCCTTACATAAACTCTTAAAACAAAAATAAACAAAAAATTACATTACCATTTAGGTAAGATCAATGTAAAAAAAATGTCTAAATATTTATTTATCTATATCTATCTTAAACATAAAATAACATGATACTGTTTGATCAAGCTGTGCAACTGTTCTGACATTTTTTGTATATTGCATCAAAATCCTGTTTATTCTTTGTATGCATTTAGTGTACCTAAAATAAAAAGAGTTTTATATACAGGTTTATGGCTCTTAATTTCCTTGTATTAATTAACCACTAGTAAACTTATGTCCACTGTTCTTTTTTATAAATATAGGATTTATATTACATCTTCATTATAGTCGAATCGAGAATCAAATCAGGAATCGAAATCGAAAATTGAATCGAGAATCGAAATCGAATCGAGAATCGAAATCAAATCAAACTGAGAGCTTGTGAATCGAAATCGAATCGAAATTGAAATGTGAATCGATACCCAGCCCTAATTAGGACTATGCACTGATAAAAATGATTTTGTGGTGAAGTAAATACTACAAAAAAAAACTATTTAATTTACATGAAAAATGTTAGTTCAGGCAAGAATTTTTTAAAAAAATAAGTAAATTCTATAGTAGAACTCAATTAAATCGTGCAGAAATGAAAGCGTAAATATCAACATTATAAAATTAAGTAAAATTACTCAACTTTTCTGATACTGGTGTTCCCATCATGCACTGGGCCATGAATAATTAATGAGGTTGATTTTTCACTGTTTTCCAGCTGTATTTACACTATTTTATCATTACTTTTGTTGTTAGGATTAGTAATTTGCCATTTTGTGACATTTGGAGTTAATTTTCTACTTAAAATGACACATTCAAACACAAAAACGATCTATCAAATGTTACCGTCATTGTGTATTGTCTACCAAGTATTGAGGTCTGCATTCACACATGCTAAATCAAAAGTGAAGACATGATGCAAGTAATGATTACTTAAACAGTGTGGTCTAATTCAATGTTATATTGTATGAGTGACATGTTGTATTAAGAAAAATTAAATAGAATAATTAGCAAAAAAAAAAAAAATTACTCAATTTCTTATGTTATTTTCATTTAACTTAGTCAAGTATAGTTTACTTAATTATATGTGTGAAATTTACTCAAAAAATATCAGTGCAAAAACTTGCCTTGAAAAAATTAAGTAAATTTTACTTATTGTTTTTTTACAGTGTGGGTGGGTAAATGTTTAGTCTTTTTCAGATGTTTCCATCTAATGGACGAAATAAGCTCACTTAATTTAAATATGATGGCTATCGTGTAACGATTTTCCCACGGTTTTGACGTCTCGGTTTGGTTTAGAAAGCTAAAATTGCTTTTTTGTGCCTTTTGTTTTTAAACAGTGGTTTAATGTCCGGGCGGGGGTGGGGCGTGGCCTTTTCGGGCCGGGGTAGCAGGGGGCGGGGTGGGGCGTGTTTGGTACGCAATGAGAGTATCACGAATCGTGAGTTTTGCATCGTGGTTTTACGGTTCGGTTCGAATATCGTTACACCCCTAATGATGGCTGCAAGAAATCAGAAATGGCGAGAGAACATTGTGCTTGGTTAATTTTTCATCTTCAATCCAAACTTGGGTCTACCGTTGGCAACGTGAATCCTGTCTAGCTAGCGTGCTCCCCATAATCTTTACTCATTTAGTCAGTAAGCGAGTAGTAGGTGGTATTTTGTAGTTGTTCGAAAGCATTCGACCACATGAGTGTCTACACCATAAAGCAAACCAGACGAGTACGTTTCGACTAACTTTGGAGGTGGTCGAAATAAAGTGGAATAGCTCAAAGAAATGAACGATGTTTACACCTGTATTTAGCTTCATCCACTTGTGATCAGATTGATGAAAACACTTCTTAATACTAGGAGTAAACAGAGCCTGATTCGCTAATGAGAAATAACCTACAAATCATGTAAGGCCACAAGCACACTCCCAAAAAAAAGTCCAATAAAGCAATGCATGCTGCAATTTGCCATTTTCCAGGCCAGTTTTGATGCTCAAACAACAACATTACACACTAACCAAAGTTAGAAAAGTGAAATCATAATCAATCACCCCTTTTAAAAGAAGTCTATTCATAGTCATTTTGTAAACATGAAAAAAAAAAAAAAAGAATTTATAATGCTGGACATAAGATCTACAATAATGGTATTATCAGTCAATGTCTCATTTGAACAAAATGTCACACATTCAGCAGGTGGTAAGTTAATCGGGTCCCATAAATAGCGCTTAACACAAAATCTAAAATAAGACTAATTTACATACATAGGAAAGAGGCTGTGTTTGTGCTGATCATTATACCAGTGGAGATAGTGCCTGTTAAACTGGATTGAGGTTGGTTATTGAATAAAACGCAGGTGTTTGCACTGAAATAACATGTACACGAATGGTGCAACTGTTTAGTGAATTTGCCTGCTGTGTCGACAATTCTAGCACCAGAAACCCTTGCAGGGAGAACAAGGATGGGTTTTACAAGAGAGGCAGTATTACTCGTGTCTTTGCAGCAGGAGGAAGCCGAAGACGCAGCGGGATTAGAAAGACACACAAACGTGTTTTGAGATGAAATTCTGAGGGGGCTCTGTTTGTCACAATCCACCAAAAAAGACCATTGTTTATTCCCTTCACGTGCTAAAAAATGTGAAAAGATTGATCGCCAGAGAGGCAGGCAACCTTTTGGCGGCCAGCACAAATAGCTACAAATTACAGAGTGCTGCGTAAACGAGAGGAGAGAGGTGAGAAGAAAAAGAGAGAGTATGTGTGTGTGAGAATGTCCCCACAAAGATGGCAATATACGAAATCCTTGTCCTCATGGGTAAATGTTTTGGTCCTCATGAGATAAACAGCTTTTTAAGTCATACTAAGTGATGCTTTTTTGTGAAAACTTAAAAATGCAGAACGTTTTCTGTGATGGATCGGTTTAGAGAGAGGTTTATTGTAAGAAGAAATAATATACAGTTTGCACAGTATCATTATGTCTAGAAAAGTCCCTATTAAACATGAAAACACAACATAATTGAAAACACATCCTGCATAGAAAGTAGCGGAGCCTAGTTGTAAATAAACAAACAATTTTATTTAATTCAGTGGGACTGGTATATTTTATCATTATGATTTAAACATTTACCCTTTGAGATTTATACTGAATGTGAACAATAGAACAGTCAAGCATGCAAAGGGCGGTAATGTTCAATTTATTATTTATATAATATAAAAATAAAATAACTATATATGTTATATGCCTCACTTGAAGTTTACACGTATACCTCTGGAGCAAATTGGTATTTATGCAATATCTTCAAAGATATCAATGGAAAGGTGGGAAATTTGTATTATGTATTGTGTAAATTACTATGAGAGTCCTCCTGTATTAAAAGTAGGCCTGTCTAAAACACAAGTAAAACAAGTAAAAGTGAAAAATATCACTTTTATTAGGAAAGGTTTAGAAATAGACTGAGGAAATGAGTAACTTTGGTGCATAGACTTTTAATTTAAACTAACTTATTTAATGTCTGTGGGGTTTACACACACAACTTCTGGCCTACGTCTATTACACAAACACTGTATAGTGTGACTGATACGACATTTATTCACATGTTGAGGTCAATTATATTTAACATTAAGATTTCATTAACTGTTTTAAAGTTAAAATTGACTCACAGTTTTATTAGTCTATTAGCACTGTAAACACTTTTTTTCACATCCAAGCCAACACAGTACACATTTCCCAAAATAATTAAAAAAAATATTCTTTGAAAGAGCTTTCATTCACTGTTTGGTCAGACAGATTCTCCTGTTGTTATGCCTTTTGTTTTGTATCTTGAGCATTTCTTTCTTTTGTTAAAAACAATTCTGAGGACTCTTAGATTTATTTGTTGATACACCATGGTACGTCATAATAAATCAATGCGGTTCATTCTTGTTTTGGAAACCTGTTATTTATTTATTTTTTCAAAACATGTACTTTTGTGTTTCGCAGAAGAAGAAAAAAAAATCACACTTGGAACAAAATTAATCTTCAGTTTGATGTGAACAAACCTTTAAGTTTAAAGACATACTAATGTAATCAATATGACAATTATCCATTTTAATTGCTGATCACTTAGTCTGTATTTTACTAAATCAAAAAGTTCTGAAAGAAAATGTGAGAAAAAAAGGTTATCTAACCCACAGCAGAAGGTAGAGCTGAAATGTTCCCATAAGAAGAGAGTACCTTTTGAATAATACTCTCTAATTCCTGTCATTCTACAGCGAGAGAAAACTCCTCTAAACCAAGTCTGCTGGGTTTAAGGCCACTTCAGACACTTTATATCCTCTCCAGATGTTGGGACAGCCAAATGATTAGCTATTTAATTAATCGTACACCAATTTACTTGCAAATGGAATTCTGGATGAGGTAATGAGGAGGAATGGAGCTGACATCTGTCCTCCATGGCCTACTATCCATTCATGTCTTATCCATTTGATTAACACGAAGGTTAAAATGGGCACTGGAGTTTCCTTTGTCCTCGGCAATTGTCCTCTGTAGGTGAAGCGGTGCTGTGATGGGCTCGATGTAGTTTACCCTCTAACCTTCAGGGGTAGAATCTCTTGAAGTGGAGATTAAGATCGGAATGATTGCCTCTGGCAAGGAGTCATTTCAGGTACCTATCACGTCTACCATCTCAGTGAACTTTTCTACAGAGGTCGATTAGCACAAATAGTGGAGGTAGTTGTGAACAAAGCAGATTTTAAAACATGGTTTGAAGAGAAAACTGGGTACATATCTGAGAAAAATGGAATTGATTTCAAATCTAATGCTATTTGCGTGCTTTTAGTACCAAGTGTTTCATTGACTAACATTTTGAAATGCATACGAATGTAGCTGTGAATTCCCAAAAATGATTCATTCATTCATTCATTCATTCATTCATTACAATAGTTTTGTCACTTTTGCACGTTTCAATGCAAAATGAATATTTCTATTACTTTTTCATTACCTTTTTGATCATTTGTATTGTATAGGGATATTTCTATCATTTTCATTCAGACTGATTTACTTTGGGGTTTGAAAGACTATTATAATTTTATAATGTTCAAAAATGTTATCAATTTGACTGCACTAAAACTTTGATGAGAAAAAAAACAACTGAATTGAGCTGGATAATGGCATTATTGTCTGCTGTAGAGCAACCTTTTTAAAGTTTTTTTTTAATAACTGATTAATTTGGCCGCATTGACAGTGTTATTGACCTGAACTCAATCAAGATTTAACTGACTTTATTGATTTAACAAATATGACTGCAAATAGGATTTAGTTTGCCAACTTTCTAAAACTAGGTGACACATGAACAACCAATGTGGTTGAAATGATGTAAGTTGTTGTTTCAACATTACGGGCCCTATTTTAACGATCTGAAACACAAGTATCAAGCCCGAAGCGCAACTTTGTGTGCAGGTCTTGGGCGCTGTTACTATTTTCCCGGCGGGATAAATGACTCTTTCAAATTCCAAGACAGCTAAATGTATCCCTCAAGAATAAGGCAATCCAATGATGAATTGTGGCAAGCAGTGAAGTAATTTTTGAATATATGTGTGGATAACTGGGGATTGGGAATTTATGGAGAGAGAAGCCTATTAATCATACTCTATTTTCTCTTGACCTCTGTTGACCTTTGTGGAGTTGAGATCTTGTTAACTGGAAAAAAAAAGAAGCTATTACTATT
Source organism: Pimephales promelas (assembly GCF_988280905.1). Taxonomy (NCBI): domain Eukaryota; kingdom Metazoa; phylum Chordata; class Actinopteri; order Cypriniformes; family Leuciscidae; genus Pimephales; species Pimephales promelas. The sequence goes on from NC_142784.1 coordinate 27,802,149, forward strand.
TTTTACTAGATTTTTCCATAGCAGGGGAATTTCTTTTCATTTATTATGAGGTTTCATTGCTAAAGACAGTGACCAACATCATTTTAAACGGTAAAGTTTCCTGTAATTTAATAAAATCAAGGTGGGCAAGGTGTGTGTTAAAGGGACAATAGGCTTGAGAATTTATTCTTTGGAGGTCTACATAGAGAGAAATGCATAATGGTTTGGAATGACATGAGGTGGAGTAAATGATGACAGAATTATCTTTTTTGGGGGGTGAACTGTGCCTTTAAGCTAGAGCTACAAATGTAAAACCCTACAGAATTTGGAGTTTTTGACAAGGCGTTTAGAACTTCTCCTGCACTCCTTCACCTCACATGGATTGTCTTACTCTTCATGCATTATTAATGGTTCTGGGTCAATGTTCCTGTCTTAGAGACATGGGAAATGAGTCTGAATTCCAGTGACTGGAGAAATCTGTGTTAAAACCCAGAATGCATCACATTGGAAATCTTTCACGGCTCATAATGGGAGAATGAAAAAGCAGAAATGAGAATGAAGGGACCGGAGAAACTTCCTGAAAACTAGATTAGCTTTTCACACGATAATCTGCATGTCATTATCCAGTCTTTCAAATGCTTTCATCTTTGCTGTGTCTTTATTGTCAGAGAATCGTGTTTAAAACTCCTATTTGATCTGGTCCACAGCAATGTGAACATTGCGTTTTTCTGTAACACTTTACAAAAAGGTTCATTAGTTAACATTAGTTGCTACCTTGGTTAACATGAACTAAGAATGAACTTTTACAACATTTGTTAATCTTAGATAATACTAATTTCAATTTGTTATTAAACTCAAAGGTTTTGTTTTCCCTCAGTGTCTTGAAATACCATGAGAGACACGACAGACGTACGGATGGATGGATTAATTTTTAGATTTCCACTATAAATTGTGTAACAGAGGCATTCACAGGAAGTGACAGGCTATCCATGTGAAGATTTAACTAAAGGCTACTCACTTCATAGTGTAAAAAAAAATTGACTGACAGCAGGACTGTGCTGTAGAGATAAGAAAGCAGCTCTGGCCATTTGGGGGGACTGTCAGCAGCAGAGCTTTAAGCAGGTTGTGACATTTTCAGGGAAGTCCTGAGTCTCCAGTGCCATCAAAAGATGTCAGGATGGCGTCAAATGACAGATCCAAGAGATGGATTGTGACAGGTCAAAAATCACCAGCATTTAATGTTTTTTTTCCCCCACCAGTATGTTGACAGCTTGTTAAAGCCTGTCATATTATGTTAACTAAACCACAGTTAGCATATAGGCAATCGTCCTTGTAAAGTCTTATTTAATTTATCTAAGGTTTATATAACTTGAAAGTAGTAAACATTTCATTTGGGACTTTTGAAACCATCAGTTGCAAATTCACTAAGAATGAGCAGTGCCTGCTGATGTCTGTATTTTATCTCCCTATTTACTACAGCCCTAAGTATATTTGAGGTCTGACGCTTAGCATATGAGCCTCTCCAGAAATCATTAATGATTATAATTAATAATTATTATTAATGATTATTATTAATTATTAATAATTATTAATTATTAATGATTGACATTAATAATGTCATTATTGTCCAGTGTCTGCGTTATTTCTCTCCAGAAGTTATGAAGAAAAAAAAAAAGAACTAGTTGCAGGTAAATCTGAACCCACAAGCGCTTGTTAACTAAAAAAAAACCAAAACAATTAATTAAGAGTCGATGTAAGTTCTCACAACGCTAAGCGCATTTAGCACCTGGTAAACTGGATTATGAGTGATTAACAAATAAGATAATGACTGTTTAGTGAATTCTGTGCGGGTAACTGAGCTGTTCCCCGTCCTTTTTTTTTTTTTTTAAAGAGAATGAAAAATAGTTGACTAACTTCTTTAAAGAGGAATTTTACGGCTTAATTGCGACAAATCTTTGATAAAAGTAAATCTTAGATCATTTAATGTATTTTAAGAACGGCAAACATGAGAAAAGATGCAGAACATTGAGTGGTGAAATGCAAACCATAGTGATTGGTTTGGAAATTAAGAGGCAGAAGTAGTAAATGTAATGTATGATGATTCAGACTGATCTCATGAAGTAGCGTGTGTATGACACGCCAATTCGTATTTCCATTTTTGGCGTGCTATCAAGACGCATAATTGCTTTTCAGCGTGTTTATGAACGACGTTGACTTAACGTTATTACTGTATATATAAATATATGACTTACCTCAACCCCGTCCCTAAACCTAACCGTCACTGGGGTTAATGGCATTTATGACTGTTCCCTGACCATCCTAGGAAAGAAAAAGATAGCTCCCCAGATGTAGATGTACATTTTGCTTCGTTTCGCTCGGACATTTGACGTAGTGTACTAAAGCCAGACCGATATACGTATCGGCATGCCGATATTATCGGCCGATATTAGGCATTTTCCAAACTATTGGTATCGGCAGTTATGATGACTGATAAATGAATATTTCAAAAATAAAATAAAAGTGGACGAAACACGCTTGAACAATGTCATGAGTGTTGGAGTTGTATGGTTTGTCCACCAGAGGGCACTCTACACCGTTCCTGTTGGCAACTCGTTGAGTTGGTCACGAGACATACATTGCTTGAATAACAATTAAAAGAACATCCCCATCAGTTCTCTTAACTCAAATAAGCATGACAAAATTTGTGACTATCGTGTCCAGTTTTGCTGCTGTTAAATAAGCCGAGAGTGAAGCGGAATTAGCTAGTAATACTTACGTTACGTTGTTACAGTGTAGTTGACTGACTGTCCTTTTAACTTTTGACAATGTGAGTGAAGTATTTCTTTAATAGCGTGTGATAGTTATAGCAATGGGACGGATCATCTCTCCTTGGCCTGTTATATTGAAAATGTATGTTTTACAATTATGACGTTATCCATTGCTAAATTATGGCTCATCATAGACTACCTAACCATAAAGCTAGCTAATGCCACTATCATCAGTCTGTTCTGTTGTGACAATAAAAGAAACAAGTTTCTTTTTAAAATGCATTATCGTATTATTTTAGTTAAAACTAAAATAACTACAAATAACTAATGTTAGGGAAATCTGTTAATGTTTTGTTTCGCGTTTCTGAAATAAAAAAAATATCGGCCGATATATCGGATTTTAAAACCAAAAAATATTTGTATCGGTATCGGCCTTCAAAATCCTTTATCGGTCGGGCTCTAGAGTGTACAGACACGCGGAATGACGCAGACGTTAATGGCATAGACGTACACGCATACACGCGGATAGCTCAAAATGCGTATTGATAACACGCCACTTCGAGTCAAGTTTACGCAAAAGTCATGATGTCATGTTGGATGATTAAAAGACTAATGACGAGTAATAAGGGCTTTTTATGGTAATAACCCCCAAATTGTGGCACCGTTCAGCGTTGCCATATAACAAACCCTGACTGAACACACACACAGTCTTCAGTTGAGAGTCGGGTGACAGGGGTTTTGAAGGCGACAGTGAGGCCTGTCAAAGAGATGGACAGCATCCTCTGCTTAATATAACCTTATCATCTCTCTAGCAGGCGGCGAGACAAGCCTGGCAGAGCCAAGCACTGGGGCAAGACCTCTCCCGCTGGACCCCACGTGTAAAGAACTCAGAGTTCACTTACGACACATCAGTCTTCTATGTGTTTAGTGCATGTTAATGGATTGTTTGGCAGACTGGATGGGTCAGACAGCAAAGGAAGGCTCGACGGAGATGTGCTGCCCACTGATGGTGGTCCTTTCATTTGAGGGTGTTTCATTCTGATACTTGATACGCTCTCGTGTGTCAGCTGACTTTTAAATAGAATCCGATGCATAAAGGCTGGGAATGAATTCATTTGGCGGTGCAGGAAGGTCAGCCTCAGCAGAACGAGCTGGTATCTATGCGTGTTGTGGTGGGAAGGCAGGACCTTTCAGGCTCTGACTCAGTGTGTGAGTAACAGCTAGAAGGCTATAATGGGCAGCTGAAATCCTCAGCCTGTGCCAGGTTCACAGATAACAAGAAACTCAGGAAATGTCATCTCTATATGCCTCACTGTTTACACAGCCAATCGTGTACAAAGGAAACAGGAAGACCTTCCCCGTGTTGATCTTTTATCGACTTTTCCGCGCTGTGGTTAAAATGACACACTCCTTCCTGAAGATGTGATATTTATCATTTTGCCAAGCCAGAGTCAATAATTCACCTTGTCACTGTTTTTTCATGTGAATGGAGACTGGATGTTTTCACGAATGGTTTTGCAAATTCTTTCACTTATGCACAAATAAAATGAAAAAATTCAAATATAATATATTCCAAGTCTTAGTTATTTTTAAAGTATAACAAATTATATAATAATTTAAAAAATGTATTCACATTTCATCAACTTCGAGAATCACATTATATATAATGGGATAGGTGATTTATATGTATATTGTGAAAGACAATAAATAGGCCTATTGTTTTTTTTGTTTTTTTGGTAACACTTTACAATAAGGTTAATTTATTAAACATTAGTTAATGAACTAACCGTGAGCAATACATTTGTTACTGTTTTTGCTAATCTTTGTTAACGTTAGTTAATACAAATCCAGCTGTTCATTGTTTGTTCAATGAGTTCACAGTGCATTAACTAATGTTAACAAGATTTTAATAAATGTTGAAATTAACATTAACAAAGATTAACAAATGCTGTAGAAGTTTTGTTCATTCTTAGTTGATGGTAACTAATGTAGTTAACTAATGAACCTTATTGTAAAGTGTTACCGTTTTTTTTATATATGAAAATCTATATGGGAATAATTATTTTTAAGAAAGGGGTTCCCTTGCAAGAGAATCATTATATTTGGGGTCATCAATATCAAAATTAAAATCCTTGCATAATATAGGCTACTTATATTTTTAATACAATTAATTATGTTAAATTCTGATTAATTAAGAAAATTTGGTACAAGTGCTCCCAGACATCAATATTTGATGAGTAAAGGAACAATGTGTTACATTGTTGAAGATCAAAAAGTGACTGCTGAGATCCACTCGCCAATGTTCAGTGCTAAAAAAAAGTGTATGCACATATCAATACACGTCTTACTTATAGGGCTTAGCTTGATGCTCTGTATTAGCGACCCATCCTTTCACCTTAACATTCCCCATCCCCATCATGCCATCCTAGCCCAACCCTGGAGGAAACATTTTGCGCTTTGCCCCCGTTGCTCATGGCAGATGTCAACACTGACTACATTACCAGTCAGATGTGGTTTGCTTTAAAGAGTCTGCTTTGACGGCGCATGTCACTGCCGTAAGAGGCTGCATGACACATCTCTCTCTCTCTCTCCTCTTAAGACTTTGCCCTTCATTTCATACATCCATGTTTTCAATCATTCCTTCATTCAGCTGCTCAGACCCAGCAGGGAGTTTAGCCTACCTCTGGAAACACCTTAATGAAAAAGTCCAACATTCAATGTTTTCACTTGGAACAATGATTTCTCACAGGGTATCAATCAAGAGTATCCAAGTGTTTTATATGTCAACGGCAAGGCATACTTTTACTGTTAAAATAACTTTTTCCCAAATAACAACAAATAAACGCAATTATTGTCCACATTCAAGTGCTGATTAAAATGAAATAAGCTAGAATAATATGTTTAAAAATTGTTCCATTTGTTCTATTGTTAACAGATTCAAGTGCATGGAGTACTCTACGTCCAACCCGATCTCACGGCAATTCGTACATATTTTACGAGGTGGCTAATTCATAGGACCTCACTCGTACAAATTCGTACGATTTTTGCTAAATCGTACATATTTTACGAGTTACCCATTTTGTATTAATTTGTACGAATGACCTACCCCTAAACCTACCCATTACTGGGGTTTAGACAAATCGCACAAATTAGCCACCTCGTACGAATTGGTTGTGAGATAGCGAACATGCAAATGTATACTGTATCTAGCGTAGACACCTTCAGTGATTATAATGGGTTCTATTTGCTTTTGACCCGACGTGTCACTCACATCCAGTATAGGCAAGTGTCAGCTATTAAGCGACCGAATGCCAGTGGGCGGGGCCTGTGGTGTGATTATGTATTCTTTAATGTCCTTTGGATGAGACTTTCAACCGATGCCCCTGACTTTCTGTGGTCACAAAAAAAAATCCCAGGATGTCTTTCGAAAGAAAAATTTCAAAATTTGCCCAGTGGCCTCTGTCCATCATGGCCTCCTAATCATCCCCATATATATATATATATATATATATATATACCATTTGGCTTCATCACTCGGCCTCCTCTCCACCAGTAAGCTGGTGTGTGGTGGGCGTTCTGGCGCATCATCCAAGTGGATGCTGCACATTGGTGGTGGTTGAGGAGATTCCCCCTATATGTAAAGCGCTTTGAGTGTCGAGAAAAGTAATTTTTATTATAATTCATGTTCTGGTGGTGGTCATAATCAGATGTATTTGCCTGTTAAACGTCACAGATCCCGCAATATCAAAATGAGTATTTGCCATGGTTTTTTGGAAGGTCGTGTGATGTTTTGTTTTCCAAACTGTATTATTACATCAGATATAAAGGAAATGTTAGTAGTTCAGGTTTGATGACATATTAACATTCTATAAATGATCAACATAATAGTACATTAAGCAATAACCAGACAGCTTTTCTCCCAGGTCAAACACGTTGACTTTTTAATGATAGCTTATCATATTTTTAATGAAGGTCAAGATCAATATTTGAGTCAATTGAATATCTGTATTCGTTCACAGCTCATAAATCATCTGACCAAATATTATCATAGCCTGTAGCCATCCTCGTTTGACCCTGGTTGAGCCGAATGCAAATTGCTGTCGGTATCGCAGGGTGGGTGTCAACAAGAGCACCGACCTCCTGTTTGATTCTCAGATGGCAATGAAAATTTACAATGGGTGAGTCAATACATCCCTGACCCGATGCATCATTGATGAAGTCTCGCAAAGGCCTGGAGGGATGGAGACACCATCAAGCATTAGTCTTTTTCGAAGGATAACAAGGGCACCATGTGCAAAATCACTCCTCAACTCAATTAATTTCATTTAATGACATTAATTTAGTTTGATACATTCCAGACTTTTGTTGGCACTGACGAGCAGCAGAAGAAAGGTTGTAAGTCATCCCTCGAGGAACACATTGAAGTCTGCGGTGACCAATTCTGTCATATTAGCATTTTTTTGGTGGATAAGTGCTCAGTGAAAAAGCTAATTATGACTCAACAGCTGTTCAATTTGCAATTGATTGACTTAATTACTTCTTTTTTTTTTTTTACATGTAGTGGTCCTATTAATGTTCCCCTTGTGGAAACTTGGCAAACATTTAAAGCTAGGAATCCAATCCTGATGCACAGAAACATGTTGAATTTTAAATTTAACTTCAGGGGATGCCTCATATTAGACAATCTGTCACTTAAAATCTAACAAAATTGACAAGATTAGAGAAAAATAGAGTGTCTATTTTTATTAAAAGCAATAAATGATTCTATTTTACGTTCATTATTCTCACTTGAAATAATTTTTCTGTCTATAACTGCATGTAGGCCTGGTCAAGACGATCTGCTGAGGTTCAAACTGCGCATCAGAATGGGATGAAAAGTGATTTAAGTGACTTTGAACGTGGCATGGTTGCTGGTGCCAGACGGGCTGGTCTGAGTATTTCAGAAACTGCTGATCTGGAATTTTCACACACAACCATCTCTAGGGTTTACTGAGAATGGTCAGGAAAAGTGCACATATTCATTGAGTGGCAGTTCTGTGGGCAAAAATGCCTTGATGCCAGAAGTCAGAGGAGAAAAGCCAGACTGGTTTGAGCTGATAGTCAAATAACTACTCGTTACAACCGATTTCTGCAGAAGAGCATCTCTGAACACGTTGAACCTTAAAGCAGATGGGCTACAGCAACAGAAGAACAAACCGGGTTCCAATCCTGTCGGCCAATAACAGGAAACTGAGGCTAAAATCCACACAGGCTCACCAAAATTTGGAAAATTGTTGCCTGGTCTGATGTATCTCCATTTTTGCTGCGACATTCAGATTGTAGGCTCAGAATTTGACGTAAACAATTAAAACCATGGATCCATCCTGCCTTGTACCTGAGAATGTCTAATAAGGGGAGAACTTCAGGCTTCTGAACTAGATGCAGTTCCACTCTGGTTCCATATGAGAGCGCTCACAGGGCAAGTGCAGAATGAATGGAGGCCTCATAATCCACTTTTCTCAGGATATAATTTTTTGTCTAGTAATTTAAATGTTGTAATTGAAAGGAGATGCAAAGAAATTTCACATTGCTGGGTGTTCGATTTTTTCGAGTCACTTATTTGCTTTAAAATAGTCTTTTACAATGCCAATGACGTCATACACATCGTACGACCAGAGATACTGTTTTACGGCAATCGCTCAGTCAACTTTGGCGCTTTCGCACTCTTCACTTTCTTTTTTCTCGAGGCATCGACAACACACCTGACACAGTTGCTGCGTGAAAAAAAAACTTGGGCGAAAATGTCCGCCTTCACATCCTGGTCCCGCCTCGGATGCCACGATGCCACCTGGTCGTAATCAGTCCTTCACTGATCAATCAGTGTTCATTAGCAGAATGCTAGCATGTTATGGGCAACAACAACTCAACCTGTACAAAATTTCAAGGAACTTCAATCAACTTCGACCTATAACCCATGTTGAACTTGCAAAACCTTTAATCAAATCTGAGATTTCTCAACGGCAATCGAGTCAAAGAGATCAATTTAGCCATCTGGCTCCATAGAGTCCCATTCATTTTGCACTCATGAGCGATCGCCCTCAGTGGAACTCTGGTGGAACTACAGCCAAAATTCGGAACAATAGGACTTAATAGGGAGTGGCCTGTAGACGGGCTCTGCTTGTACCAATGGTTCCAGCCCGGTGCTAGCAAGGTGCCCCTAATAAAGAGGCAGATGAGTGTTTGTCTGTCTGTCTGTCTAGACAGAAGCAGAGCAGTTAAGCACCATCCGTCACCTGAAATACCCAATAAATAATCAGACCTAAAGAAGAAAATGGAACGAATTTATGCATAGAATCCTATTTCATTCCTGAAATAAAATCATTTCACGTTGAGCCAAAGTTCTAGAAGCTGGTCATGATGGAATACCATTTAGTTCTAGTCCTACCGCATATGCAAACAGAAGTCATAGACCTGCCAAATCCATTAATAATACACAGTAATAAAAAACCATCAAAGAAAATTAATTGTCATCTATCTAAAAGTTGAGCTTGCCCCCAACTCACCTTCGCAACGTATTGTATTGAACAGCCAAGTTATCCCTGCATCTGTGTCATGGAAAAAATAATTTCGACTAATCACACAGTTACCAAAACAATATTTAATATATGTCTGCAAAATAACTTGAAATGAATGGTAATCCATAATATATTAAATAGAGAAAATTAATTTCAAAATGATAAAAAAAAATAATAAATATTATATATATATACATATCAGATGATCAGACACACCCATAATTTACACACTGGTACCAGTATCATTTGCACTGCTGCTGTGCTGTATTTCAGAGAGATGTCTTAATAGAAAGAAGTGTATAGAGGAAGAGCAGGAGGATGCTTTGTTTAGCAGTGTGGGGCTTCAATGCTGCAGAGTGTTTCATGCTGAATACTCACTGAATAGAATCAGACAATAACAGTCGAAGCTTTGAGACAAAAATGAATAAAGACAGACCTTGGCAGGCTGAGAGAGAGAGAGAGAGGGGGGTACAGATAAAAAAGAGAGAATGAGAAAGACTGGATGGCAAGATCGCCTACTGACTGTATGAATGTCCTTGAAACAAACAGAGGTTATAAAGGGATTGAGAAATGGAGGAGGAAAACAATGGGATAGAAATGAAAAGCAGATGGCAGAAAAAAAAAAACCCAAAGGAGATGAAACTCGCGCAAAATATAGCTCACTCCAGGTTGCTCTGGGAACATAAACCAACAGTGGTTACCCCTAAAATGAACATTTTGTCATTATTAGCTTACACTTATGTTGTTCCAAATCCGTAGGTGGTAATATTTTCTGTAGAACAGAGAAGGAGATATTTTGAAGATTCGTTTCAGAGTTTATAGTCCCTTTGTCTCCAAAAACATCCTAGCTTTAAAGTGCTTTAGACAAATTGCAAAGATGAAAAAAAAATTACAGTCAAAAACATATCAATAGCACAAAAGAAGTGAAAAACTGATTTAGGAAAAATAATCAATAAGTCAATTAAATGATAGAATAAGTATAGGCAATTCAATATTTTTTTTTCATTTTGTAATTTCATTCATTTGATTCAATTGTTTAGCATTTAACATCATCCTCTACACAGAGCTAGTCATAAAAGGTGTTAAAAGCATTTATTATTTTAAAAGGACTTAACAAGTTTTTTTTTTTTTTTTTGCCCGCTAATGTTGACAAGATTCTTCTACAAATTATAATTTTATCTGTCCACATATTGCACCTGACATAAGTAAGTGGTCAGAACTAGCATTTCTGTGTGAATTATTATTTGAAAAAAAAACAACAACAAATAAATAAATAAATTCAATTTGTAATGTCATTAAAATCATGTGAGCAATAAACTGAATTCTCATATTATACCAAACCACTAACTTTGATGGAGAGTTTCAGGGGAATAGCTTGTATAATGGTATAATACACTTTAGGATTTCTTTCACACACACACCGGTAAATTATTACTATTGACAATGGTTGGCTCATACTATTCCCACCCATGAAACTAACCAAAACCACTCAGGGACTGTTCCTGCCAACTGAAAGAAATGAAGACCTCCCTCTTCTATGAGATCGGCACGCAGCTTTATGGAAGTCAGTCAGTCAGTTCTGATTGTGTTATAAGTGAAAACACTTCAACTGAGTCCAGCCCGGAACCATATAATTTGCTGTCAAAAAACACGGCCATTAAGTTTAATTGACAGCTGGCCATGGCCCAACAACAGAAAAATAGAACCTTATAGAATCAGATCTCTGACAGGGTGAGAAATTCCACCAAACTGCCTGTCTGCAACTACTGTATATCATTTGACAATTTCAAATTTATTATGACACATTTAAGCGTAATTGACCCTTTCCCTTAAAAATATTACTTGCAAATCCAATAGTTAGCATGAAATGGATGTTTATTTAGATGTATATCTTAGTGAAACTACTTCTTGAACAAGAAAAAAATGTATAGGGCGAGATTTGAATTTGTTCATTAGAATTGATTGGGTGATTGAGGTTTGCTATTGGTCGATCTCATGTGAGTGACAGGTTGTCCCGCCCACGTACCGGTAAACACATCATCAGAGAAGAAATGTTGCAGCAAAAGAAGGGGGGAAGTTATTTGGATTAAAGATTACGATGAAACAACAGAAAAAAATCATTTGCACAGATATTTTAAACACTGCAAGATTCCATAAAATAAAAAAAAGATTTTTCAATTTTGATTTCATGGAGACTTATACTATAATAGCCGTTGGTCTACATATGACCAGACAATATTTTGCGATTTTATAATGCAAATCTATGGGGAATATGTCAAATAACAATGTCAAATAATTTGTTAATTTATGATGATTATTATTCTTAATAAATATGATACTTTTTGCACTGTTTATATTATAATATTATATTATACACTATTTGCACTAAAACAAAGTTCTGTCATGCAAATCTAGATGGTGGAGGCTAATAGGTTCTTTTCAAACATATTAACATGGTCATGTCCATTGCCATGTAAAACACTCTTTTTTGTGGAACCCCTAAATTCCTCATATGAAAAACATACAGTCGAGGGTTTTTTTTTTTTTTCATGCAATAGTAAAACCAGCAAGTGCATATTTTTTGCATCCGATTTTCATCTGATCACTCCCGAGTCCGACATAGTTGAAAGCAGGCCTTCCTGACCTAGATTTGTGTTCTCTGTCTGTAAACGGAGAGCAAATTTTAGGCAGCCCATGCTAAGATAACCAAAGCGAATAGTCAGACTTTAAGATAAGCAGAAGTTACACTGTGATACCCACAGAGGCAGAACTATCAGTCCACACCATTCCAGATTGACAGAATGTGATGACCTCCTTCTAGATCTACTGTTTCGCACTAAAGTTGCTAGAGAAAAATATCAATCAAACTGTCCCCTCCATTAATATTTTGTTTTTTTTTTCATTTACACACTCTCTTTCTGGGCATTTGCACGGATCGTGTCCTTCTGTGTGCATTTGAACAGCGCCTTTAAAAGCACATATTTTATATTATCAATGTTATTATTTGGATGTGGAATTTACTAATGTTCTTAACAGGGTGTTGTTTACATTTGATTATGTAATGTGTTTTATGACCATAACAATTCTATTCTAAAATGTGCCATTGGCTCTGATCCTGTCAAGAGTGGGTGCTTTCACTGTTTTAAACACAACCAAGCGCATATGTTTCTATGGCTGAGAGACATTCAGTCCTTGACAGGATAATCTGCATGGTACTTTTTTTTTTTTTTCTCCTCAGAAATTCACAGAATGAAACTCTGTGCACATTGTGCCTTATGTTTTCTGTCATGGCATTGTGACCTTGTGTTTGAATTTGTTTGCATGAGTCAACACAAGCTCATGTCCAGTGGGCAGACACTGTTTTGCTGCAGAAACATGGCCTGGGTGCACATGGGGAAAGGACAGCCTTGACAGAACAGGTGAGTGGACAAATCTTCACTATGAAGGACTCATGCTTTGAATATATATATATATATATATATATATATATTATAATCAGAAATGTGAGGAGAAATGTATTACCACGTAGGTTCCAACCCAGTGCAACATTTTCTTAATGCATAACGTATATGTGCAATGACAAAAAGGAACTTGATTGTTTAATGAATTTGTTGTCGAAACTGTCAAATTTGTTATTAGGTGAAGGACTTTTGATGACTTTTGAGGACTTTCGGGATTTTTACTTACAAAAAAGTTTACAAAAATTAACAGTAGTCTACATATTCGGGGTAAAAAAAGTTCCCTAGTAATGAAGACTTAAAGGCCCATTTATTTATAAGGGGTCAATATTATCAATGTTCCATACTGTATATTATAATGTTGTGATTGCCAAATACACTTTACTTTTGTTAACAAAGTAGTATTTATAATATCAATCACTTATTGGTTTGTGGGCATGACCTTCAAATCAAAACAATTAAGAAAAAGTGAAACGATTTAATTTGGGTTTGAAAAATGTCCCCTCTTGAAAAAAATTACTGTGGACAAAACAAGAAAAAAAAATCGAGAAAGAGTGAGAGATTTAATCAAAAGGGCATATATTTTATTTTAATATATGTTTTATTCACCCCGTTCTCATCCTTTAACGTCACATAAAACGCTATATGACAAAACGGCGCTATACTACGCACATGGCACCCTTTATCGTTAATATAACACGCGAACCCAAGACGTCATAAATCCTTTAGCGTGAATATGACACGCAGAACCTACCCCACACCTAAACTTAGCCCTCACAGCGCGTGTTATATTAACGATAACCAGTGTTGGGTGTAACTAATTACTAAGTAATTAGTTACTGTAATTTAATTACTTTTCCCTTGAAAATGTAAAGTAAGGGATTACTCTTAATTTATCTGTAATTTAATTACAGTTACTTCTGATGTAATTGAGGTATATTATACTGTGTATAGATGTCTAAATCGTACGACCGCACTCGTACAAATTCGTATGAATTATTGTAAAATATGTATGAAAAAAAGTGTGAAATGTCATGAGATCAGACATAAAACAATAGTGGGTTTAACATCAAAATGTACTGTCTGATGCTAAAAAGTATGTTTTTATAATGTAACCTTCTCCTCCGTGGTCAGTTTAAGGAAAATTCATGCTATTGTATAGTGTTTATTTGAAAGAATTAACAGATTCATGTCTATCATTGTATTATTCAGCTGGTTGAGATTGATATGGGATTTTGAAAGTAATTAGTAATTAAAAGTAATTAAATACTTTTTAGAGAGAGTAATTGGTACAGTAATCTAATTACACTGTTGAAGAGGTAATTAGTAACTAGTAATTAATTACTTTTTTAGAGTAACTTACCCAACACTGACGATAACGGGTGCCATGTGTGTAGTATACCACCGTTTTGTCATATAGCGTTCTATATAACGCTAAAGGATGAGAATGCGTTGGTTTTATTGTACTCTTTGCTTGATTTACGTCGAACCATATAATGCATCAGATAGCGCTAATTTAATTATAACAAAACAGTGATTTGCCTAATGGTGAATAAGATAACATGTGTACAAAAAATCACTGAAGGAGGAAGGAAAATTAATGTCATAGGTTTAATCACAGCTAAAAGATTCCTTCTGCTCTGAGGCCAGTTAGTGACCTGAAACTAAATGTGTAAAAATGTTACCATTTATAATGGTGGCCAATGAGCACTGCATTTATGTCAGTGTCATTTCACCAATAAGCAACTCAGTCCTGCGGGGTCTTGCTCTCAGTCTACCATAAAATTAGATCCGAGTATATATTATATCCTGTCAGAATTCCCATGATTCATAGCAGAAGCTGTTTTCAGGTCAGAGTGATTTTACGTTTGCTTAACTTAAGACCACGTTTGTTGATTGGACTCGCTTTCTTTTTTTTGCAGCAGTGTTTTCAAGAAACTCATGGATTATAAGAGAAAGCTAACCCGAGGGGGATGCTAATGATTGTTCTTCCAGTATAACTGTAAGTACTCCAAAAATATGGTTAGTTAACACGTCTAAAATTAAAGCACATAATGAATTCATTTATGGCTGTCAAATCTGCTCTCCCTCAGATCTACCTTGTTCCTTTATTCACACTAAACCCTGTTAGAATCCATGTAATGACAGGGTCTATAGCACTAATAGCATGTTTTACGGTAGCAGTCGTTTAGCAGTCACAAGGAAGGTCTAACAGGGCTTATTAAGTGAATATTATGAGGCCAGGCGACAGTTTAGAATAGACTGCATGCTGTGAACTCATTATTTGATTGAAAAACTCACTGTGGAGACATACTTCCCAGAATTCTCAATCTTCTCAATACACTTTGTAGTTTCAAAAATGACGCTGAGCTCAGATTCTGTGAAATGGACACTGTTGAAATGGACAAATTGAGAATATAGTGACCTAAACTAACATTTATATCAATCTTATTTTACTTGTTTGATTTTACATTGGCATTAAAGGGGCTATATAAGAATTTTCATGTTAACCTCTTTTTTATTGTCAACAGTTTGTAACAAAACAAGCCTGTTGACTGATCTTTATGTGAAGGACTCGGGATGATTTTGCAGGGATCAGAATTGCGATTCTCTTTGTACACTTTTACAAACTTGAATGGACGTTTAAACACAATTTAAACTACGTTGGCCTATAATTCCATGCATTACGTCTATATATATATTAAGTTCCTCAAGCAAGTGGTCAAATTTTTACCATGTATTTATATTAAAATCGGAAACATTTTAAATTACAACAAAAAATTGACAAAAACAGCCGACTCTCATGCCTTTTCTTTTGCATTTAAATTTAATACAATAAATCTTGCATGTCACAAAGAACTCGTTTTTCCACCTCCCCAAATGAGACGAGTGTCGTTAATTATGTCCTTGTTGAGGTAAATTGTAGTTTTCCTTGCTTAAAACCCCGGTCTTAAAGCAAAAAGATGAAGAGTAGTATTTAATTAAATACATTTATGGTGAGATTACTACATTTTATCGAATTTTATTCAATGACACATGCAACGGAATATCAATGTGTCATGCAAAGAAAAGAGATTAATTCCAACTATAGTCTCACATAGTCAGATCTATATAGTCCGTAGTCTCAAATATACTTATTCATAACAGTGTACTCATCTAGTTTAATGACCTCATCTGTCGACATGATGCCTGTAAAGCGTAGACTTCATTATGATCAGATGCTTTCTCACCGCTGTCATTTTTGTTGTGCGTTTATTTTGTTATTGAGAGGAAAGCGTGCAGCATATCTCATACATATTAGAGCCCGACCGATAAAGGATTTTGAAGGCCGATACCGATACAAATATTTTTAGGTTTTAAAATCCGATATTCCGACATATCGGCCGATATTTTATTTATTTATTTATTTATATATATATTTGAAACTGGACATGATCGTCAAAAATGTTGTCATGCTTATTTGAGTTAAGATAACTGATGGGGATGTTCTTTTAATTGTTATTCAAGCAATGTATGTATCGTGACTAACTCAACGAGTGTTGCCAACAGGAACGGTGTAGAGTGCCCTCTGGTGGACAAACTATACAGCTCCAACACTCATGACATGGTTCAAGCACGTTTTGTCCGTTTTTATTTTATTTTTGAAATATTCATTTATCGGCCATTATAACTGCCAATACCGGTAGTTTGGAAAATGCAAAATATCGGCCGATAATATCGATCTGCCGATATATCGGTCTGGCTCTAATACATATTCACCTTAACATCCCTTTCAAGAGCATGGGCACCGTCTAGATGTTTATTAACAGTATATCGCTGCAAAGGCATTTTCATCTTATTGAGCAAACAACAAAAAACTTCACCGTTAGAATATCAGGGCATTGAATTACGTTCAGTGTCTTATATATTACAGTATGTGTGCATTAGCACTAGCAATAAGTTGCTAGCTGCAACTCATTTAATGGCCACAGGTGTCGCTAATAACAAGGTTTTCTGAATCGTACAAAACTAGCCCCTTCGAATGAAACGTTTTCTTTGCTCGGATTGACATTTCTCTCTCTTTCACACCGTGGAGTGATCAAGTGATGTCTCATGTGTAGCTGGTTATTTGCGACTCTTGCGTTTGCCTGATCCGACACCAGACACAACAGCTCGAAGCACAGGTGTGAGCCAGGGGAAGGGGGAAGGAGATTGCTTGCCAGAGCATGAACTGAGGGATCATCCATCTGCTCTTCGCCTGAGTCAGTGCTTACACCAACACTGGCTGCTGTTCACCAACTCTCAAGGGTGATTATGGGAAATGAAGTCTTCGACAGTCTGATTCCCAGGGGCTTTAGTCCCTGCCATTGTGCTTTCAGAGGTTTGTGCAACAAGTTTATGCCTTGAGATCACTCAAGCAATGTTCTGAAGGTGCTAAAGATTATCTCTCACCGCCTGACACGCGGCTCGTTCGACTGAAGTATGTTTCAAGCTCTGTTTGGCCACTAATTGATCAATTATTTGAAAACATGCTGATAAACGAGTGCTATCGAAAGGACACTTAAGCTCCTGGAAGCTACATTGGGCTGGAACGGAGCTGCTCAAGGCTAGCTGGAGATCATTTTTTGTGCTTTCTGGAGGATTTTGAGCATTGGTAAAGTTAGATGGTCTCCAACAGAGGTTGGGCAACTCATTATCTGACTGCTGACTGGGATTTACTGTTTCATACTTGCTTTTCTGTCTTTTTTTTTACTTCCAGAAAATGATATAGGCATTTGCGTCAAATATGATTAAGTATTAACATTTTTAATAAATGATGGTTGATCATCTGTGCACACTTCCTGAACTACACGGAAATCAAAAGTACATTTTTGAATGACAAAACAATTTCTTATGATTTCTCCATCTTATGCAATGTCTTATGAGACCAGGTTGCTTGGACTGAGAAGCGTGAGTTCAGTTTAACTGGTGATTGAAGTTTTCAACGTTTTTTTTTTTTTTTTATGGATTTCGTGAAAAGTCTAAGTTTAAATAAGTTTCACTCCAGGTCTATTTTTGAAGAACACCCAATTTCTTCACTTATAATTCTTATTTGCCTCATTTAGAGAGGATTTTTCCTTCTGAAAACCCATTTATCTGTGGGTGAATGCAACCTTTTGTGTCCAATCAAGAAAAAGGGACACATTTACAACACATACAATTTGGAAACCCAGATCTTTTTCTTCTATTAACAGCCCCCATGGATATTTGGTCTGAATAGACTTGTTCATAACACAAACTCAAAGCTGAAAGCAGTCGTAAGATCTCTTTTAAGAGGCAAACTTTAGCCATTTTGGTGAGCTGGGCATGAAAGACATCGATTCCTCATTTAAATTCCTCTGGCCAAAATGATTCAGATAAATGAAGAAAGATCAATATCATGGATTGCTTTTTTTTTTTTTTAGATCAGTTCTCTGACAAGACAATGAATGGCCGAAAGGAGTGAGTGGGTGTGAGCTCAAAGATGTAACTATACGCGATCAAGGACTCAAACTGAGGGGCGTCGATAAATTTGATCCAGAGAGAGCTCTATCCGTCAGTCCCGGTGAATGCAGCGCAGCGGGACAGGCCACCATTGGCTGACTCCATCTTTGATCCACATTCCCACTGAGTCCCAGACACTAACTCTAGAGTCGTGACCAAACCCCTGGGGGACCATCCACAGGGGTCTCTCTGTCTACAGGGTATTAAAAGCAAGCCTGCTGTTGGAGAACGTAGACACAAACTCATAATCAGAAGCTGTATTTTGATGTATTGTGGGAAGAGCCATCAAAATGGCTTTTACTTAGGTACAAACAAAAATAATTCAATGTTGTATCAATGTTTGAGCATAAACAACCAATATCCTAGTAATATGCATGCTAATAAGCAACTAGTTAATAGTGAAAACTGGACTCCAAACTTAAGTGTTGTTACCAAAGTTTTTGAATGTCATTTAGATGATGCTGATTATGAGAATCCAATCTCTTATCTGGCACAAAAAAATATCTAAATTGAGTGGTGCAGGGATGATGTATTTTTTTGTAGGCCAACCCAAAGAGTTTTATGATCACTTTATGAACTTTTTAATTTGTCAAAGTGGTAGTTGTGTGGCTGTTAATGGAGGGACAGAAATTTCTCAGATTTTACCAAAAAGATCTTCATTTGTGTTCCAAAGATGAACTAAAGTCTTACGGTTTTGAAACAACATGTGGGCGAGTAAACGATGATAGAATTATCCTTTTTGGGTGAACTATCCCTTTAACTACCTAAATTATATAGATCAGTTCTTAAAGTCTCTGATAAGAACAATACAAATGCAAATTAAGAGTTTGCAAGTTGTCATTTCAACTTCAATGAGAATGTGAACACTTCTTACAAGTCAGATCCCAAAAGTGAACACACTTTTGGGATATCACCGGTAAGGTAATGGGTTCAATTCCCATTGAATGTAAATGATAAAATGCACTCATTGATTGGAATGTAAGAAAGTTCGGATAAAAGTGTCTGTGAATGTAAATGTTCCAGCAGATCCTGAAAAAAAGACGAATGGGAATACTAACGGATAACTCATTATTTGTTCTAAAGAAACCCAACAATTCGTTAAAAAGTCCAATCCAGCACACCTGGTTTTGATAGACTCATATCAGGGATGGATTATGGGCTGCACCAGGCGGGTCCTTAAAATCCTCAGGCCAGACGAGGATGAACTCCAGGGTTCTCAGCGCATATGGTGCCAGCTGACCGCTATGGCCCCCTCATCTCTCAGCATGCACACCATACGTGGGACACCTGCACCACTACAAGCTGTAAAGGCCTTCAGAGAGTAACACAGAGCCCCCATGTTCCTCTTAGATGACTATTATTAGTCTAACTAATGTTAGCCTACCAAAACATCTCCTTACAACTGCAGTGTACTGTCTCAAAAATGCCGTTTCCTACCGTCACAGACACGCATCCAATCCTGTAAACTTGCAGGGCTTTTCTCCACTGACTTTCTCTGATATTCAAAGCGTTTCTAAGCACACTGATTTTTCGAAGGCTGCTGTCTCGTGGTTCGTGTAACATTAGCGACACATAATTAGCTGTTTAATACCGTAGTGAAGCCACAGGCTAATCATATCAATTACTATTATGTGTCTGATGTAGAGAGCAATACTTAAGTCAAGTCACATTTATTTATAGTGCTGTTTACAATACAGATTGTTTCAAAGTAGCTTTACAGGGATAACAGGATATGTTGAATATTAAATTTAATGTTCAATTTAATGTCCCCAACCGAGCAAAGCCAATGCGTTGTGGTCGTGTCTAGGTCCAGGTCCTCCATCTGGTCTGGATACAGCCCGGATCCGGCTCACTACATCATGCGTTGTGGCCGTGTCTAGGCTCAGGTCCAACATCTGATCTGGATACGGATCCAGCTGAATACAGTAAACCATGGAATAAACAGAAAGACTAACATAAGCGTAGATGTAACAGGTACATTGGGTGTTAAAGGAAGTTTTCCCAGTTCTGGCCTAATTTATGCAGACTAATAATCATTTAACTGATTTTAATAATAGGAATGTATAATTTTCTATACGTGTATGCCAGGTTAAAGAAAACACATTACCATTCTTGATACATCTACATTCGCTCTTCCACTTCTTCTTCGGTATTAGTTTTAGGTTCAAGCATTCATTATATGGCTGAATTAAACCAATATTTCCACTTGCCATTGTATAGTGTTCAGTTGACCGAGTAGGTCAGGTAGTTGGTGTGATTGAGCAGAGGGGAGACTAATTTGCATTTAAATTTTTGAGAAAACTTCAATTCATCTTACATAATGCAAAATATAACAAATTAATCATTCAGGAATTGAACCACACGACATTTCACATCCCGAACTAACTTTGCCTAGAGTCAAACGATCTGATATTATATTAATATTATATAATAGAGTGCAGGACTGCATCCTAAAACGTAGAATCAAGCATGTTTACTCTTCCCAAATACAATGGATTTTTTTTTTTACGCATTTTTTATGTGGTTAACACAAGAGTAAAGGATTTTCACATGTTGTTCTACAATAATACTGAATGCTGGACAAAAAAAGCTTTAGGTCATTGACAATATAAACCATAATGTCCTTGTCATTTAAAGTCGAATAATGGGTAAGTCACTAGTCAACAGAGGTGGACTAAAAACGGCCTTGCAGGAACATGAAAGTCTCTTGTTTAGATGTTTAAAGGTTCTTGCATTCTTTGCGAGAGATGACAAACAACCAGACGAGCACTTCGGGCATCCCTCTGCAATCCCTCCTCTCCTAAGTATAGCATCATTATACATCAAAAGCTCTTCACAGCACTTTCTACCTCACTGCGGAACCGTTCCTATTGCCACAGTGTCTATGACCTCATCTCCAGCGATCACCACATTCAACGGCTTATCTGCGGTGCCATCATTACTGCTTGTGTCGGCATCCTGCCTTCCCTGCATACTTTATGTCTCGATTTATTTACCTATTATTCTGTGATGCTCCTTGGCTTCGCCCATGCGTAGTGTGCCAAACAGATCTCGCATGAGGTGTCAGCAAGTTGTACATCTTGCAAAGCAAGACACTTTTTTTCTTACACCTTAATCTCGACCATCATTGGACGGAGAGACTCTGTTATTTGCGCCGTAAAACATACTGTACACCAAACACCATTAAAGCAACTACTGATCCTGAAGGTAGGGGGTGAGCAAATCCTTGCACATAAGGTTTTGTACAGTAAGAATAGAGTTGGCTAGTGAAGGCGAACGTTTTTCAATTTTGAAATGGATTAAGTCCTCCTCCTCAATTTTTATCCTTCTTTTCTCCGCATAATGTGCTAGCAGTTTGTTTTGGGTGCCGAATCCTTTGCTTCCTTTCACTTCGTTCTTCCTCGCAGATGGGCGCGCGATTAGATTGGTTCATTGAGGCATTCTGAAGAAAGGAATGAAAACTGCCAAAAGGATGAGAGAATCATCTCTATGAGTCACAGGCAGCAAAGGGCTCTATGCTCTAAATTGGGGTCTTCAGTACCATCGTAGCAGCTTTCAAAACCTGTAGGCCTGGATTACCAACATAGTGCATTGTTAGGAAGACTGTAATGGCTTTACACTGCCACAGATACATGCACAAGCCATAAACCATAATGTGATTAATTCACACTGCCCTTTCGTTTCATGCCCTCCTCCTCAGTCTATAATGCAGGTGTGTATGTAAAGCTCAAAGCCACAATCAGTCCTTCTTTTCTAGATGCAACCATCTGTGAAAACGCCATTAAAGGTTATATAATAAAACCAGTCAATAGGCTGAAAAGAAAGAATGGGTCCTTTACCAATTAAAAAAATCTGACTGGAGATAAACTGTAGTAGTGCCGAGTTTTTCTCGGTGGTATGACATTATACAGTAAATGACAGTAGAAATGTGTCAAATTTAATATAATATTTTTTACATATAAATTACATGTCATCTGAGGGCTATTTCTAATTGTTCTCAGTTATTTTGCTTTATTACCTGACTCAATATTTGGCTCGTTCTTACATAGGCTAGTGGAGCACGTTTGCACATGAGCACTCTTCAAAATTGGTTAACCATTTGAAGAACTAAAAGACGTAAATTACATTTGTATGTATTCTAAATAAAGGCACCAGTTGTACTGAATGTCAGCTTGCTTGTTTTGCTCAAGATAAGGATTTATTACGTCCAAATGTGCTGCAATATAGAAATTATTCCTCTAACCACAGGTCGAGAGCTGTCATTCAAAACACACAACTTTGCGATGCTGTTTGCGAATGTTTGTTGGAACGATTGTTTCGGGATACTCCGACTCGTTGAACTATGCTGAGAACGACGGAACTTGCGACCATATGGCTAACGATGCTTTCGGGAAACGCACCCCAGCTTAGTGAAAGAGTCAATGCACAATAATAATAGCAAAACAGCAAGCAAAGAATTCAAAACGGTTCATGTTGTTCCAACCCCGTAAGACCTTCGTTCATCTTCGGAACACAAATTAAGATATTTAAGATATTAAGATCACTCCTGTATAGTCCATAGGCTTCTTGAGGGAATGACTTGCTGTCCTCGAAAAGTCATTAAAGGACATCGTTAAAATAGTCCAAGTGACTACATGGGCTCAATCTTAAGTTTATCAAATGACGAGAATACTTTTTGTGCGCATAAACAACAAAAATAACGACTTTATTTCAACTTTTTGTTTTAATAGTTTAATAGCGTAAGCTTCCGTTATTATACGCCACACGCATCACACACATGACCAGCGTCGGCCAATAGTGAGCCTACGTGTGACGTAGCTTTACGCAATCACACTACGTTAACAGACTACAGGCCCATAAACAAGGAAGTGAATAGTTGAAATAAAGTCGTTATTTTTGCGCACAAAAAGTGTTCTCGTCGTTTGATAAAGTTAAAATTGAGCCCCTGTAGTCACTTGGACTATTTTAACGATGTCTTTGATGAATTTCGATGCCAGTAAGTCTCATTCCCTCAAGAAGCCTATGGACTATGCAGGAGCGATCTTAATATCTTAAATATCTTAATTTGTGTTCTGAAGATGAACGAAGGTCTTACGGGTTGGAACAACATGAGGGTGAGTAAATACTGACAGAATTTTCATTTTTGGGTGAACTAACAATTTAAAACTAACATGTTGTCCCTGAGCTCCGTAACGACATCTCTCATAAAGATTTGCGTCTTTAAATAGTAAAATAGTTTTCCGAAAAACAGCTAGCCTCTTCGCTAACTAACACACAAAATACCATTGGAATGCTACTTCCGCCGCCTCACCGGAAGTTTCACCCACTTTATTTTTTACAGGAGCGCCCCTCGGAAACTTGTGGATAAGACTAATCAAATCAAATCAAATAATAAATAAATAAAATAAAATGTGTAAAAGTATTTAATTCACTGGGTTATCAAGAACAGACATTATGGTTATGCATTATGCAAAACATTTTGAAAGATTTTCCAACATAAATAGCTATATAAACATAACATCACACTATAAGATTTTCATACCACCCACCTATAGTGGCAGGTAAAAATAAATGATTGAGAAGTGAATTCCCCGGCACCTTAATCCAAGGGTATAGCTGTGAGATATGTAGCGTAATTTCACGCTCTTCACTCTCACAGAATCTTTTCAGAAGTATGTTTTTTGTAGAAAGGACGAAACCACTTGTCACCATTCGGAGTGTTTCATTTTCTATATATTTATACATCAGGAGGGAGTTGGCGATGTGCTTCCTGGAGGTAACTTCTGTCAGATTTGTTTGAATACAACAACCACTCAGGGGTATACGATTCCAGTCTGTGAAGCTTTAATAAAGGGTCTCAACCCTCCTGCAGCATCAATTTACTATCAGCCTGTAAACTATAAGATTTATTGTATACCTTTACCAGCTAGTACTCCTTCCGCTCAGTGCTTTTGTGTGTTTTGAGCTAGTTCCAAGACCTGTCTTTTGTCTGCTCATGTGTGTAAGTGGATGTAAAAATGTACAACAAAGGTTGTGAAGAGAAGTGTGATGGGTAAAATATATATATATATAATAGAGAAGTAATTCAGTGTGAGCTCCAGAGAATGAATAGAGCGTGTGTATGTGTGTGTGTGCATGAGGAAGAGGAAAAGAGACAGACTGTTTCTATAATAGGAATTTCCCATGCAGTCTTGCAGGCTAATGTCCTATATCCTCACTGCTCAGTGGACAGAGGCAGAAACACACTTCAAAACACATCAGTGTGCTATTGAGTGGACAATGAAAACCATCAGTGACACCTGCCAGCTCTCCACACAGGTGTAGAGCATTGACTAGTGGTAAGCGGGGTACCTTATTGCTTTTAGGAAACGGTTGCCAAACAAAAAAAAAAAATTATCAATGAAACTTTCATGAAGAAAAATCACTATAATCCATCCTTTCAACGCATTCTCATCCTAGGGCGTCATCTAACTGACTGCGTCTAAATCCGACGCACATGGCAACCTTTAGCGTCAGTTAGAAGACGCTCATCCTAGGGCGTCACCTAACGCCACCTTCACACTGGCAGTTGAAATCAGCTCCGATGCGGCTGTGAAACGACCGGAAGTCATTCATTTCCTATGGAGATTCGCAGACCGCATGCGAATGGGTCCGAAACGGGTCCGACCGAGTGCGTGCGAAGAAAATTGTGTCCGTTGGTCATCCGCATGCGTTCAAAAATTTGAACTCCTGCGAAAAGCTACGGACGGTTCCCATCCGACAATTCCAGCGGAAGTTGACCGTTGCTATGGTACTGATAAACAAACCTGAATTATTACCTTTTAATAAAATAAATATTGATTTTATAACGATAAGTTGTGATGTCATTTTTTATTTTCATGACTTTCTAACGTTTATAAGGGCAGTTAATACAATTAAATTGAAGGTAGACATTGAACTATTGACCACTATATCACATTTTTTAGCCGACCTGACATGTCAACGTCCTGGGCAACTTTCCTCACGCAGCATAACCCTAATCAGAGAGATCATACAGAACTGATAGAATCAAACTTTAATCTCTCCGCCATTTTTGTTCTACCCGCGTCCGACGCTTTTCACTGTGTAGTACGACGTCCGTTGGGAACGTATTGCGTATTACGGAGCTGATTTCAACTGCCAGTGTAAAGGCGGCGTAACTGACGCTTTTAACCATGCGACTAAATCTGACGCACATGGCAACCTTTAGCGTCAGTTAGATGACGCGGGTAGGTTTAGGTCTAGACCACTAGGAGGCGCATCTCATATTGACGATAAAGGGTGGCATGTGCGTCGGATGTTGACGCATGGTCAAAAGCGTCAGTTAGATGACGTCTTGGGATGAGAACGGGCTGTTCCTTCCGCTGGAAAAAAATAGTCCCTGACCGAACAGCAACAGAAATTACGTTATTTCACCTTTAGATGGCGACAAAGAAAGTCTTTACGAGTGAGTCTGTCAGTTGCGTCTTGCTAAGTTTCAGTCCTTTCCATAACAAATGACTCGAGGGCAAGGGAAAACCCCTTTTAAACTGATTTTTGTTATAGGATTGACCTGAAGGAAAAATGCTACTTTAAATGCAGGACAGGTACACTCATTTACTCAAATTAATCTCTCACAATACTCTAATCTATAAGCTTCAATGAACAATGTCAATGAGAACAGTCATGTTTACATTGCTGAGAGTGGTTGCTAGGGGTGTTGTATAGTGATACATAGGGATAGATTGGGTGAAGGGGTCATAGTCGCGTTTTGTAGTAAAACACAGCTATTGACCATCAAGAAATCAGAATCAAGAAATGGAACTAACCGTTTCATAATTAACATAATATAATATTTTTTTCAAGTGTACACAATATATTCATTTATTTCAACAATATGCTGTTAAATATAATATAACAATATAGCTATATAATAATATCAATATAATATTGTCTTCAAGTGTACATAAATTTATACATATATTTATCATGAATAAAACACAGCTATTGACTATCAAGAAATCAGAATCAAGAAATGGAACTAACCGTTTTATAATTAATACAATATAATATTTTTTTCAAGTGTACACAATATATTTATTTATTTCAACAAAATGCTGTTAAATATAATATAACTATATAATAATATCAATATAATAATATCTTCAAGTGTACATAAATTTATACATATATTTATCATGAATAAAACGCAGCTATTGACAATCAGAATCAAGGAATGGAACTAACCGTTTTATAATATAATATAATATAATAATTTTTTAAAGTGTACACAATATATTAATTTAATTCAACAATATGCTGATGTTACACAATTCAATAATAAACCTGAACCATATTCATCTTCAGCAGACACTCACTTATTATCTTCAATTATTTCCACCATCAGCGCACTGTAAACATAATTGAGTCACAGCCAACACATGTTATTACACAGCAAATTACAATATTGAACAAAAACTAATTTTCTAAATTTGCCTCAAACTATATTGAATGACAAATCATTTTGAGGTAGAAGAACCTTTTTTTCTTTAATAATTCATTTACTTTTGCAGTCAGGAGCAAAGATTAACCATCCTTGTGGTCTTCAAAGGCTCTATAATGAATCATAATCACTATGCTTCTCATGTTGGGGTTTGGAGGAAGTGGGTCAGCGGAGTTCAGGGAATGGTAATTTAAGACATAATCTATATTCCACTGCTGATCATGCATTTATGTGTTTTCTCCTGAGCTGTATCCCATGGACATGGAGAGCTCCCCTAGGATCATTTTTACGGGATGCACATTATATTGTCAATTAAATGTATCTGTTTAAATGCACATTCAACACTGTTTTTCATGACCTCTTGAGCTGGTCTTCATGGATTCGTGTGACTCATCATTTTAGCACAATGAATGTTTGATTTCTACTTTGCTGCGGGAGATCAAAATACAAACGTGTAGGCATCTCAGTTTCAACATGTTATAAGTACCACGTAGAGGTTGATCAAAACATTTGCACAAGGTCAAGGAAAATAAAAGAGAAAAGCTGAGGTGTAAACACAGAGCTGGCAATACCATAAAATCAGATTTGGATTTCTGTGGCATTTCAGTTTATATCTTTAGCTTTGAGGCCAAATTGGTGTATTACTAAAGGCATAGCAAATAAGCTTTTAGCACATATGCTAAGAACTAAAATTTACATTGGGGCTATTCACACAGAACTCATTATTACATTCAACTACACTCATGCTTTTCCATTGTTTTTCCATGTAAATATGAGTCTTTGGGAGTGTGGCTTGCATCTTTTCAAGCGTCTTAAATGCAACATTCAAGTATTTTATAAACGCAGACCTTTAGTTAAAGTCCCCATTGCGGGGAAATTTAAGCTTTTAATATTGTTTTTAATATAATGTACGACAAAACATGTGCAAAATCATAATTCAACACCTTTTCTTTTGAGTATGTTCTCTTTAAAACTGCAGTGAACCAAAGACAGTCTCAAAAGCGCGTGTTGAAATAGCTGGTGTTTCTGACGAAGGTGGGGCTAATTTGCATATTCATAGAACTATATACGGTAACACTTTATTTCGATAGTCCACTTTCGACATTCTTCTAACTATAAGTAACTTTCCAGCCACATGTAAACTAATTGTCATTAGAATATTAGTAGACTGCCTGCTTAATATTTGCAAACTCTTTATTGTGTTGGTCCTCCAATATACTTTCTACTGACTATAAGTAACTTGGCCAACTACATGTCTACTAACCTGAACCCTAACACCTAACCATAACCTACCAGTCCACTGACAGTCAACTAATACTCTAATGAGATGTAGTTGAAAAGTTACTTATAGTTTGTAGAATGTCTAATGTGGACTATCAAAATAAAGTTGAACCCTATATATTAAATGAGGCGAGGTTGTTGAGTTACATTCAAGCATTCAACTACATTCGATTTTAATATGCCGATTTTTTTTTTAAGGAAAAATCTTTTAAATACATAATTTTGGTGATCAAATATGAGTCGTAAGGGATACAATTATTGAATACAGGGTGACCTCAAAATAAGTTCTAATGAGACCTTGGGCCTATCTTGCACCCGGCGCAAATGACTTCCTATGACATTCCTATTTTGCACCCACGTAAAGTGGACTTTTCCCTCCACAAACGCAAGTCAGTAAACTAGGGAATGAACTTGCGCTCCTTGGGCGGGTCGGCGCAAAAAGGAGGCGTATTTCGGTGCGAACAATCCCTGGTGTTATTTTGCAGTTCCATAAAACAATTGAGCCAATGACAAAAAAAAACCTGGTTTAAAGTCAGTGGCGCGTTGCGCGTACATTCAGATGCTATTTTAAGTGTGCATGGCCATAATACAGAGTGTGAACAATGCGCATACACTGTAGATGATTGTCTCATCTACACAGATGCATTTTATTTTTTGCTATTGATACATTATTATAAGGAAAAATATTTAAAAACCAGGGAAATCATTGTTTTGTCCATGACGATGGGAAAAATAGGCATAAAACTTACACATTTGCCCAAATTATTATATGCATGTTTTACCTGAAGCTAATTTGGGTGGGTTTGTCCCATCCCCAATGTCAATTCTCTTTCTTTTACAGCCCTGACGAGAACATCAATCTCCTCGGCTGTGAAGCGCGCCTGCTGAATGCGCAGTTATAATAGAATTGCGCCATGGAAAAAGCGCACCTCGTTCATCATTCTCTTAAAGGGAATGTGATATGATGCTAATATTGGTTTGTTTTTGTTATGCCCAAGCCACACCAATGAATATTGAAGCTACTTCAGACCAACCCCTTTTAAACTTGCGTCGGGTGCAAGAGTCATTTATCCCGCCGGTAAAATAGCAACAGCGCCCAAGACCCGCCCACAAAGTTACTTCAAGCGCTTCATGCTTGATACTTACGTTTCAGATCGTTAAAATAGGGCCCATTGGGTTTGTTTTCTTTTCATTCCACTGCCCAATACGTCTCCAGCCCTTTATGTTGATAACTGATATATCGTGCTTCAGGTTCTACAGCATACATTAAGGAAATGTGCAAACATGACTTTGGAAGAGCACTGCATTCAAGAGTATTTACATTTTCTTTCCGTTTTAAACTCTCCATGCTGTTTATATTTGTTTTTCTTACTACCACTTTTCTTCCTTCATTCTTGCATCTTCTCACCTCCAGTCACATGTTTTATGCAGAGAGTGGGTGTTGTGGAGGAACCCTAGGGGTTTGGGACACGCTCTGACTCTCTTTCATTGCATCTTTATATCTTCATCTCTCTGGACTGTGAAAGCAAATTGCCTCTCTTTAGAGCTCCCCTCTATTCACCGTTTCCAGAGTGTAGGCAGAGGAAGAGGGAGGAGGAATAAAAGCCAGTCAGGATGGCCTTCAGTTACAGAAAACATGCTCAGAGTAAAAGAAAAGAAAAAAAAATTACAGCTGTCATGATTGCAGCCCAAAAGATCTGCCCTCTTCACTTCTATGATATTGCCACGTAATTGCCGACTGTTCAGGCCTCATTGACACAATAACTCTCCGACTGGTCAAAGGTCTTTCTTGGGAGTGTCAGCACACAGTGAAGTCATAACACTGTTACCAAATGCCAAAACCATGCTGGAATTAATAAAGTTGCATTTATGGTAAATGGACTGCATTTATATAGCACTTTTAACAGACCCATGGCCACCAAAGAGCTTTACATATTGCCTCACATTCACCATGCAAGGCACCATACCATACCAGGGATTGAACCATCAACTTTCCAGTTTGTAGAACTTGTGTGGTTCTGGTCTTGACCACTGAGCCACTGCCGCCCCAATCTTATGATCTTATGGTCTTCTAAAGCCATATGATAGCTGTGAGAAACATATATCCAAACCAAATTCAAATCAAACCAAATTCAATATTCAAATCAAAGATTGGTACATTGCAACAAAAATATCAGTCATCAAACTATGACTTAAAAATGACTTACATTTCAGTCTGTTTCTTATAAAAAGCATATTCTTCAGAGGACTTGAAACATGGTGCTCACCCTTGAGAAAAAAAAAAGTACACCTTAGCACACTTGTCCCATTGATGGTCGATTAAGCAAAGGCCATCATTAGAGTGGGTAGTTTTGAGATGCGTGCAGGTCATGTGCAAAACACGTACAGAAAAAACACGTGGAAATAATATAATATTAAGCGAGCCTGCTGTAGTTACGTATTCTAAAGTATACATATCAATTTTAATAAAATAAGTGTACTATTTTAAAGCATGACAAAGGGTTCAAACAGTGTAACTTTGTATCAATGTTGATGGTTTGTGTTGATGAACATTGTTTACTCGTTCTCTGTCCAACAAATTCAAATTTAGTTGTCTGCAAATCTCTGTCAGACGAAAATGTGTCAAAAATCAAATTTCGTCAAAACTACAGATTGTACTTCAGCATTTTTGTATCCCTGCGCATGGACACTCAGACCGACAGAGGGTTATTAACAGAAGGTTTATTACTGAAAATTGTATCGTACTTTGCCTGCTCTTTAAACAGCATTACGATAAAACGTCTAGTTTGGAATATTGACTATGTAAGATTTGAGGGTGAACCGAACACAAACGAATCTTCAACGTGATTCATTCAAACAGAGTTCAACTCTCCAGACCTAAAATCAACATTCCAGAAGCATAAAGATCCAGGCTCCAGCTAGTCTACGCTAAACATTATGACCCTGCCAGCGTCAAAGAGATGAGCCTAAAGAGAGGACGAATGTTTTCAAAGTTAGATAGTTTGGGAAAGACTGATTGGTTCAGAGATGGATCCACCAAGATAACGAGAAAGGTTTTTGATGGATTTAAAACAAAAGAACCCAAATAGATCAGAAGAACATGGGTTCAAACAGCTTCTGTTTGACTAAAAGTTATGGCTAAAAGTTTGCTAACAAGTATTTCCTACTAAACCGAGGTGGCATTTGACTCTGGACAAGTGTATCCATAGCAGACTGGTGGGAGTGGCCTTGGACGACAACATGACCAGTGCATTATGGGTGTTGAAATCTTCCTATTTGGCAGAAGAGAAGACGGCAGCCGTTTGCTCTAGTCAGGTAGCTCTGATCTCATTTTTTCCCTCGCCTTTCTACTGCAGCAAAGCTTTATTAAAAGCCCATTTTTCCAGTGCTGAGGTACCCCTTTCAGTGACCTTTTATTTCATTCATATTAAATTATGTGCAAGTAAGGTCTGAAGTACACTACAAGTGAATATTCAATAGAATTAACCAAACTTCTTTTTCACAAGGGCAAGTAGTACAGACCAATTTTATAATGTTTTTATGGTGGTTTTATGACATTAAAGTATAAAAGCTCGCTTGAAAAAAAAAAAGAGAGAAGCCAGGACATTCTGCTTTTCTTCTCTTTTTGTTTTCCATGGATGATGTTTCATGCAGCTTTGGAACAACTTTTGCTTGCACCTTTTTAATACAAGCTGCGGTCACACTGTTAACAACAAAATACTATTTTAGTGTTTTAATTTTCTGCATAATGTTGACAGGATTTTTTATTTTTTTCATTTTTTAATTTTTTTTAAAACTTGCAGTTAGCCGAGGGTCTCATTAGTCTCAAATACGAGGCGTCAAGTGGGCAAGAGTTACTGCAAAGAACGAAATGAAGTGGGAATCAGCAGCAGCTGGTCTTCCTGATTGGATAATATGTGTATCTTTGGTCTGGGCAGCCCACAATATGGTGGCAATTTCATTGCTAAGTATGCAATTACTGTGCCACAGCACTTGAGGTAAATAAGCGAAGGCGGAAAAGGTTATTATTCAGATCTAATGATGTAAGTGGACATAAACATCAATCACAGAGCTCTCCAACAGGTGCAGAACATTGTTTTCAAAATTCACCGGAAACTACAGTTTACATCTTTTATTGGGTCATAATTTCTCTATATTGTTGTTTTCAGGAAATCAGGGTCATTGAAAGTGGTTGACATGCAGTCAGTAGTTCGGAAGTGGAAATGAAATCCATCCCGCTGTGGCGTGTGTTTTGACCCTCAAAAGCTCTCCTGGCACCTACAGTCGCCAAGAAACTGCCACTTTCTCCTCAAATCATTCATCTTGAGCAGCACTGCATCTCTCGCACACTCACTCCATCTCTCCTCTCTCCCAGACAATCAGCCATAAACACTTCAGCCTGACTGGAGGCGAACCAACCGTTCGCTGAAGCACTGAGTGCACAGGATTAATGCCTCTCACGAGGTGTAAATGAATTTAATTCACATATTTGGCTAATCAAGGGCAACGTTTTTAATTTTACCCTCTGTAAACAGCAGATCTCTTTTACATTTCCACAGCTTTTGTGAGGGGAAGATGCCTGAAGGGAAGTGCAAAATAAAAAAAAAATGGATGAAAATATGGCTTTTTAACAGGAACTGTTTAACAGGAACAAGGTTGCTCTGACATTTCAGTGGCGAGTGCGCTGATTCATTCCTCCCTCTTATTCCCGTCTCCACTCCTCAGCCCACGGATTTTAATGCTGTAGGCCTGACGGCCTGCTTGCCTGCCCCCACTTAGCATAAGAAAAACATTCTCTTAACCCACTGTTGTTCAGATGCAGGCAGACAGGAGATTGCGGCTATGCAAAGCATCGTTCTGCAAAGTGGATACTCATCGTGTTGTTTGGCAATCTCACTGCCAGTACTTATTTGCCATTTGGTTGGGAAAGCATGTGAAGTGCTCACAGGTCCTGCCATTGATATGAACACATAAATGACACAATAGTAACATAGCTGATTACCCCAATATATCTGCGGAAAGGTGAGATCCACCCGTGAACACTAAAGAGAATTGACGGATGTGGCCAGTACTGACTGCATGTAATCTGGATTACGTAATCAGATTCCAAAATTAAGATTGTAATCTACATTTTAAAATGCTCGTAATCAGACTGCAGATACTTTTTTTTATTACATAATTACATTTTGTTCACACAATGGCGTCCATATTAACACAATACATAATTTATAATTTATTGATTCTCTCTAATTCTTCTTTTTCATGTTTTAAATTTTCCTTATGACAAAAAGTTGAAATTCAAGAGATATTAGAAAAACCAAAATAATTATAGAGCTACTTAATAGAACCATATATAAATATACTTGGCGCTGCGTAATTTTCTTAGCGACAAGATCCCATTTATTTCAATTGAACGCTGGCGACATCCGGAAACACGAGCGACAGTGACCGTTGGCGACAGAATGTGGGCGTGTCAAGCGACAAGAGACAAGCGACAAAAGTTGAGAGTTTTCAACTTTATGCAAATGAGAAGCGATTTTCACGAGCGACAACCAATGGGAAAGAAGACTTTCAGTGGAGCTCAGCTCACGTCACCGTCTCGAGTGCAGGCAAGACAGAAAGAAAGAGTTTGAGGACGATTTCACTGTTTTATATGATTTGACTGTAACCGCATAACATGGATAATAAAATGATGCATGGAAAAGAAACTGTCGACAGTCTCAGTGAGTTTAATTCATACATTTAACGTTATAGTTCGAGTGTTGTAATTTTATGATGCACGTTTAGCACTGCTGCAGTTCATTTTACAATTTCCCCTGCATTACGTTGACTATTAGGGACAAGAAAATTGATTATTTGTCAAATTCAAATGACGTTTTTATAATTTATGACAGTATGAGTGAGTTTAATTTGTTCATTCGATCGATCGTTGATCTAGTAAATGATTTAATCCACTGAACACAGCTGTGGAGATATAAAAACACTCTCCCAACAGCATATGGTTTCTTTTTAGCCTTAAAAAAGTCATTTATTCCCAGTCAAATTAAAATTATATATCACTTGTGATGGTCTTTTGTATAGATATGGCCAGACGTGCAGTCTACCAATAACATTAGAGCGACAGCACTACGAACGGCCACAAGCGACATCACAGTACAGAGCCTAGCGACACACAGCGACAAAATCGCTGGCGGTGTGAACGGGGCTTTACGCATACCCGGACGGCAACATAGTGCCAATCCAGATCCGGCCCACATCCGTGTTGAATCCACATTTACCAGATGTGGGCGGGATTTGGGCCGACGCTATGTTGCTGTCTGGATGGTTTAGCATGAATAATAATCAATTCTGGGTTCCTTAACCGGCCATTTATTTATTTTGGAAAAATGCCTATTAAAGTTGGACACTATCAATTTAGCAATGACCGCAGAATAGCAAAGAACAGAATAACAGCAAAATAAAAAAAAATATTCAATTCAATTCAATTCACAGAACTTTATTTTTCCGTTCGGAACTTAATTTGTGCTGAGCATCAATGTGTGTACAGTTCCACAAACACAACACAATATCACAACATAATATACACAATATAAATATGACATTTGTTTCTACAGTACTACCGTGATATTCTTTTTTTAATATAAGGGAAAGTACTTTCCCAGAAGCGTTGGTTTCATTCAAACACTGTGCTTAAGTACAGTATAATAGTGTTGTCATCAATAATGGAGTATGCTGAGAATTAAAAGAGAATGTTCAAACTGAATGTTTTATACAAAAGCTTACATGATACTCAATACAGATCAGTCCCTCTTGGCTAAAGCACAGTCTTAGAGTTGGTCACTTGCATACTGACATTGACCCTTGACATTTATCCACTCACCTCATCCTAACACCCTGTTTCATTTAAATCTAGCCAAGGACCTGTCAAATGTGTGGTCATGTTAGCACAGCTGTAAGTTATATAAGGACATTGAGATACATGAGGGTTCTTGGCTCAGGCCCGTCTCAGCTCATTTTTTATCGGCCATGTGAAACATGACACATGGAGCTCACACGGGAAGTTCACATCGCTCAGAGTCGCGACGCATAAATTCAGCAATGTGTCATCCTCGCTACTCTTGTTATGCAAATCCCAGGGCCAAAAGATAAGAGATTGGTCCATGAGATAATGCTAGTTCAATTTGCACTGCACTGAAAAGACCGGCGATGATGCGGTCTTGCTCTCGACCTATCAGTGTGAAGAGCCCACTTGCAATCAGAGGTTTCTTTCACGATTACTGCATGTAGGGATGCTGCAAGTCTGACATATTCAAAACTGCTGAAAGCAATAAAATGTGTAATTTAGATACTGAACTACTTTCTCATATCCCATTTGTGTTTAATGTGTAGAGACAACTAAAGAAGTTATTCATAGTTTGACTTCCCAAACAGAGTAAACACTGTCAGTCCTGTGACACTTCAACATCTCTGCTTTTGTTTAAACATTGCAACATGTCAATATCTTGTCAGTGGTGCGGGTTTGGAGCGGGGCTAGGCTCTTTTTTTTAACCATACTGTTTAAAAAACCCAACAAGGTAAGTAAACCCTTGAGAAAAAGTAGCACACTACTGTTTCCTGTATTTGTTTTGTCCTAGGCCCTGTTTACACGACAAAGCTCGCGGGTGAAAACGTAAAAATACGTTTGCCTTTCGTTTACACGGCGGCGGCGTTTTTGGGGCTTAAAAACGCAAAAAAGTGAAACCACCCTCCAGAGTAGAAATCTTAAAAAGCTCCACCGCCGCGTTCCCTTGTAAACGGTAAAAACGCAAAAGTCTGTTTGACAGTGAAGGTTGTACGCAGGCGCGTGGACTTGGTGTTGTTGTGTGGTAGTGCTTCACGTTGCCACCTAGCCACCTGAAGTGCAAACTACATCGAATTTCACACACTTTTGCGTCACCATATGCACGCGGATTTCCCACCCAAAACGGTCGTCTAAGGTCCTGTTTACACGAGAACGCTTGCGGGTGAAAACGTAAAAATATTTTATCGGATGTGCCTTTCGTTTTTCGTGCCTTTCAGTGTTTTTGGGGCGTAAAAACTCAAAAAAGTAAAACCACCCTCCAGAGTGGAAATCTTTAAAACGCTCCACCGCCGCGTTCCCGTGTAAACGGTAAAAACGCCTGGAGTGCATACTACAGTGAATTTCACAGACTTTTGCGTCACCATCTACACGCGAATTTTACACCCAAAACGCTCGTCTAAATGCAGAATAAAAAGTGATAACGCAACGCCACTTTTGCGTTTTCTCTTCAGAATCGTTCCCGTGTAAACATAGCCCTAGTTCCATCGTTAGTTTCATTGGTCGTTATTAATTTTCGCACCTGTTCTGACTTCCGTTGATTACTGTGTGTATTTAAGTCCTCAGTTCATTGTTTCTGTATTAATGTTTTTCTGTAGTAGCGTTCTCCTGCGTGTATTCATTTGATTACTCATCTTTGTGCAATTTACTACAACATTTTTGACATTTGTAACAGTCATGGATCATTCAGGTCTTAACTTTAGAACTGGGTCATTTTTATGAAGGCAGTTATTTTGTCTTGTGGATTATATGTAAACATCTGTTATGTGAAATATTAAAAGAAAAAGACTGAAAAAACTGTTAATTGGTTACCAGAGAAAGTTTCCGTAGTATATACGGTAAATAACTGTGATATAATTTTACTGTAAAATACCGTTAAATTTACAGTTTTTGAAAGTGAAAAAGAACTCATTGTATAATTTACAGTGAAAAAACGTAAATTGACATTCCCACAATTCCCTGCGTGACCCTTCACATTTTATATATTTTGTTGAAATAGATTTCTTTGTTTTGTTTTTTTCTAGTTATGTACATTAGGGTTTTATGTTACATTTAATGTTGTTAAATTAATGTTTATTGCATTTTTTTTATTTCAATTTAAAATTTGTGTGTTACCATGATGGTGTTTAATGTTTGTGTGAATGACACTGTGCAGCTTCATACAAAGTAAAACCTTTTTAAAGGAACTGCTGTGATGATTGTTGGTTGTTAGAGAGTATTACAATGGTGCATAACAGATATCACTTTTTCAAAAGGTTGGTAAATCACCATTTTATAAGAAAATGAAATATGGTTTATTACTGCAAATTTTAAGTTAAGTCTGTAAAAATGAATATAAAAATGAATGGTCCTACCGTATTTTTAATGGTAAAGTTCTGGCAACCACACCTGCCATTTTTTTTTTACCGTAAAAATTACGGTTTTATTTTTTACAGTGTAGTTTATTCAGGACAGTAAAAAAATGTACATGCAATTTTTTTCATGAACAACTGAGTTTATGAGAAAGATAAAAGGCAACTGTTACACAGAAAAGTCAAAAGTCTATTTCTCCTACATCCCTAGACTTAAAACCCTCAAGCTCAACCCCAAATTTAGTTGATTATTCCATCAAGTCATTCAAATCTTTAGCCAAAAAAATCCCTCCTCCGGATGGCCAGCCTTCTCAAATGCTCTCTCGCAATTCAACAACCTCTATGAGCTGTATCAATATTAATTCATTCCGCTTCCTGACCTTACCAGGGGCTCGTTACTCGACAAGCGGGGTCAGTCTGCGTTTGGCAAGTCATGTCACGGAGTGGTCGGCTTCTAATGAACTGGACACAGCTCAAGCCGTTCTGTGCCATACCACCTCATTATCACTCTGCCAATGGCATTAACAGAAGTGCTTGTCACATACAGAGCTGCTCTCTTCTGCTTGGAATAGCATAAATGTCGCTTGATTTAAAATGCTATCGATCTTCAGTTACATGTTGTGAGATGCTTTTTTTTTCTGAGCTGCTTCAAAAGCAGTTAATGGACATTGACAATCTTTGAATAAGAACATATAAACACATGAGTGACATATGACCTAAATTCGACTTAATCTAAATAGGCTGCCATGAGCAAGTGCATTTATGGATGCTTTTAGGATTTTGATGGAAGTGTCGTCAAAGAAGTAGCAGCGTTTTTAAGCAATCTCGTCCCGAAAATGAGGGTGCCGTTTGAGGAGTTGAGGTTATAAGCACTTGCTGATTTGTGTTGCTCAATTTAAGATGGGCTCTCATCTGAAATCTCTGGGCAAATCCATGATTAAAGACTTCTGATCTGGCTATATCCACAAGAGGACCAGTAGGCTACTGAATTTAGAGCGTTGGAGTCTCTGACACTTAAAAGATGAATTTGTTTTTCCTGATGACCTTTTTAATTTTATTTTTAGCCCTTTTAAATATTATTTTATTTTTTAGTGAAGTTCCAAGTGTGTAGATGATGACAGAATGTGCAAGTGAAAGGTAACCCTTTTCATTTTTTTTTTCAAGGGCTTTAAGAATGGCTCTTGTTCATTAGCCAAAGCCGGTAATGAGCATCACAGTCTGAAATCGGGTGGATCACATTCTTTTTAAAGGTCATTCATGCCCTAAAATGCAGGGCTGGATGTGAACATGTTCTGTTTCAAATCTATTCACTCTCTCCCTCCCTCCCCTTTCACAGCACTGTACTCTCTAGTGGATGTCAGATGTCTTTCAAATAGCCAATTTCTGACACAAGGCCAGCATGCCGCAGGAAGCAGCTTTCAAAATGATGGGCCCCGGGCGCCATTGGCCTGATTCAGCCCTACACAGAGTGGAGGGATGAGAACTAATCCTCAAATTAATGACTGCTTTGTTTCAAAAGAGAGACCTCACACAAATCATATTTCCTCACATGAAAATTGTAAAAAATCGTTTCAAGTTTTGTAAAGTCTATGGGGCATATGCCGGTTGAAAGAGGCGAAAAGGGAAATCACCAAAGGGAAATCAAAGGGATCTCCATTTTTCTTCTACTCCTATACCGAAAAATGGATACCAAGCCTTTACTATAGACATCTCTGATTTTTCACCTGAAGTAACCACATGGTGTCTCCAGAACTAATGTCGCACTCGAAACTCAAAATTATTCCAATACTCCATTCACTTTGCTATTCACATGTATTTTCAGCC
Source organism: Pimephales promelas (assembly GCF_988280905.1). Classification (NCBI taxonomy): domain Eukaryota; kingdom Metazoa; phylum Chordata; class Actinopteri; order Cypriniformes; family Leuciscidae; genus Pimephales; species Pimephales promelas. Next base: position 27,841,204 of record NC_142784.1, read on the forward strand.
CGTTCTCATCCTTTAGCGTCACATGTGACGCTATAAGACAAAATGGCGAAATATTACGCGCATGGCACCCTTTATCGTTAATATAACACGTGAACCCAAGGCGTCATAAATCCCTTAGCATAATATGAGACTACCCTACCATACCTCACACCTAAACCTACCCTTCACAGCGCGTGTTATATTAACGATAACGGGTGCCATGTGCGTAGTATTTGGCCGTTTTGTCATATAGCGTCACATATGACGCTAAAGGATGAGAATGCATTGGTATTTCACAGCTGTATTCCTTAATCGTCTCATGGTTTCCTATTTTTATATTTCCTAGGAATTTTTAGAAGAAACAGAACCGATACTTTAATGAAACCTGAGATTGTCATAACATCGTCAAAGAATAACAATAGTGGTAGTGGATATGACGTTGGTTGCGTTGATTATAGTTTTGATGATTTGAGAATATGTTTTTAAAAAATAATTGTAATGAGAACTGTGGTGATGATTATGATAACACTGATTAGGTAATGGTAACGATGAAAATTATGGTTATGATAACAGTGGGGTGATGATTATGATAACAATGATGATGAGATGAAGACGGTGGAAATAATGAAATGTATGGTACACTGTAAAAAATATTTTCAAGATTTGTTATCACAACATATTTTCTTTTGTCAAATCAACTTTATAATAATTTATTTAGTTGAGATAACTTATTATTTTGAGTTTCTGATGGTTAAATTAATCTCCTTCGTTGTATTAACTCACTTTTTCCCAGTTCAATCAACTTAAAATTTTAAGGCAACCCAGGTTACTTACCTTTTTAAGTTAAACCAACAATATTTTTTTAAAGTGTAGTATTCACAACATTTTTTTCTTTTGTCAAATCAACTTAAATAATTTATTTAGTTCAGATAACATATAATTTTGAGTTTCTGATGGTTAAATTAATCTCCTTCATTGTATTAACTCACTTTTTCCAGTTTAATGAACTTAAAATTTTAAGGCAACCAGGTTACTTACTTTTTTAAGTTAAACCATCAATATTTTTTTACAGAGTAATGCTATTATGCGGGCAATCATGAATGATGGTGGAAATTATGAAGTTATGGTAACAATATGAGAATGACAGTAATGACATTAACAGCAGTGGTGATGATTGTGATGATGGTACGATGAAATTGTGATATTTAATTAAATATTCCTTTGCCATCCCCATTTTTTTTAGGTTTTATGCAAAGCTTTTATTTGTTTTCAACTTGTATACAGTAGCAGCACAAACCCAGCTAGTTAACTTCTATCTTTTTGCCTGATGCTCTCAAGTGGTTTACTGACAGTAACTTTACTTTGAGAGAATTCAGAGAGGACAGCTTATACATCATCTGTCTTGTGCCTTTTGCATAATTGAAAAGCCCTACGTTTACATATCTCGAATGAGGCACATGCTCTATGCCCAATGTTGACTGGCGGTTTTCTCCTCCTGATCCCAGACCTGCACTTACTGACAAAACAAAGAATTTGTGGATCTGCAAAAGATATCATTAACTCTGCAGGGTTCATACAAAAATTCTTACCATAAGAGATGACAGGCACCTCTCAAAACATGCGTTATTGTTGGAGACGAGTCAGTTTGATAATATAGCTTTGAATTTCGGCTTGTGCTTGGCACTCGCACAATAGATGCATTTTTCATTGAAAATGAATGAATAGTGGAGCTGTATGTGTAGTCCAGGAAGAGAAGCGAAGACAATCAAAGACATGGGAAAACACACACACACACACACGTGGTAAACAAAGACAAGCACACTCACAAACAGGAACACACTGGAACATAGACTTTGTTCCAAAGCCTAGTGAACTGTCTGCTGCCTACATAGACAGGTTTCTGATTGAAACTGAATCTCATGAGTGACTAATCCAGATCTACAGAAACTTTCTAGTGTCAAATTCATGTTGTTACGTCTTGTCTAGGGGTAAAATAGGGTAAAATACTCCAACTCTCCAGTCCCAGATTCACCAAATAATCAAACGAAGTTCACTTTGAAATGGCATGCCTTTTATTTCTGTACCCTAGCCGAAGCTAGAAAAGAAATAAAATAAAGGAACACATTACAAATAAATCCAAAACAAAGATATTACCTCGGGAGGAGGGCTCAATTCAAACGAAAACATAATAATATCTACCTAATAGGGGAATAACATCATCTTACCTATGCAAAACAGAAAACAAAACAACAGATAACTGCTAAACAGGAGAAACGTTATATCCTCCACCCTACATTACCCACAAACTCTTAACTGATCATTCAGTTCAGTTCAGTCAACTTCATGAATGAACAGAAAAATAATTTCAAGAGCGATGTCTCTCTCTTTCCTCAGCGCTCTCGCACCCATATAAGGCTTGTTTGACATGCGCCTTGCCTCGCCTGAAATGAAGTCGAGAGTAAGCAGCTGCATTGAGGGGTGGAGTGTAAAAAGCTTCAGGCAAGCCGGACAGATCTCCCTTCTCGCATGTTCTCGCAGGGGATTCACAGGATTCACGCCCGTGCACGGTGTTTCTATAAAACTGGATGTAATTTCAGTTTTTTTTTTTTTATTTAAAAATAAATAAAACGAACAAGACACCCAAAGTACTTATTTAATTCCATTTAAATAGGCCTATGTGTTTATATATATTTTTTTCTTTAATAAAGACGTGTTTTATGAAAAAAAAAATGTATATATATATATATATATATATATATATTAAAAGAGAACAATACCACGGTTGTTTAAACCAATATAAACATTAAGCTGTGTCGTGAGCAATTCGTTTCCTGTCGTGCTTTTGATCAGCACAGTTGGTGGAGAGCGACACGTTTTTTGACATGTGTCAACATGACATCAGAGCAAGGCGGACCGCACTCGGACACATTTCTAACCGGCATTCATCTCGCTGATCACTGGTGATCGGTTCTGCCAGATTTTGCTCATCTCAAACAAGCCTACACATCCATAATAAAGGCTAGCTGCCTTACAGCGGAGTCTCTATCGTCATCACCGGCGGCCATCTTGTCAGAGGCAAGCTTTCTGGCGGGCTCTGTGGTACCTGATGTAAGAGTGATCAGCACATACACATATTCTTATCTCGCTTAAATCTTGACGGATTTACAAACGGTTTGGTTATTAACGTGGCTATAATTCTGGATAATTGTTTATTGATACTTAGTTTGCAGTGTCAGAACTACATCTGATGTTTATAACAAACCGAACCGTTTGAAAATTGAGCAAGTTATGGTAATTTAAAAAGTACATGCACCATTAAAACACAATGTTACGAGTGAGCGCGTTGCCTGTGACAAGATGGCCGCCCTCCATTGGCCAGCAGCACAGACGTGACATCTAGTCTTTATTATGTATATCTATGTTCGCACCAATCAGCGCGTGGACAACAATCAAGGGTAAACGAGCACAGGTGGTAGCCCTAATACTATTAAAGACACAAAGAGAGTGAGAAGAAAAAGACACATGCACATACACTCCTGGTATGCACAGACACACACAACGAATATGTCCTTGGACGTAACAATATGTTCGCGCACACTATCAAATAGAGTGTCCTTTAAAAGGTTATGTTTGTGGCTGTGCACATGCGAAGCATTTGCGTATTATTATGAAAAAGTAAATTTTGGGGGCATACAGATCAATACATCCGTCAGAGACATCAAAAGCATAGCCCTTGTACGCCACAGTGAAAAACAATTGCTTCAGACAAGATTGCAGTAAAGCGTGACCATCTCAATGACCTAGTGTTGTTCACCAATTAGATGATTGTTTGGCCTGACTAGCAAAAGACAAGTAGCAAAGCATTCTTTTGTTTGTTACATGTAATATCCCATAGCACAATCCTGTCTCCATTCCACAATGCCTGGTTAAAAACATTGTGTGTCATCATAATTTTGTTTCTATATTATTAGCTTTCCTTAAGCAGTTAGACTATGCTATGTTAGGATAAGCAACTCTCAAAACAAAGGCTAACTGAAAAAAAAAAAAAAAACGTATTAATATAATGTGATGTGCAATTCCAAAGACACTAATTATCATATTTTTACGCTTAAGAATAAATAATGTTCATTTTGTTAAATATTTATGTGTTTTATAAAACTGCAATGCAGTGATTGGTGAAAGAGAGAATTGTTTGTTGTCATTGCCTATAGTTCACAAACCTTTATTGATTAAGACTATATAGTTCACTGAGTAGGGCCCAACACCAGTTTATACAAAAAAAAAAAAAGAACAAAAACAGCTGTTATTTTCATTAAGAATGATTCTTACAGGCTACGACTGTGAAGAGAGAGTCCATGTTAAACAGACATTTGACTGAGTAATCTGTTTGTTTGTTGACAACAATCCCTTAATCCCATCCGCTCTATGTGTGTGTGAAAGCTGGATATATTAACGGAGAAAAAAAGAATGCAAGTTCAATCAAGAGCATCGACAGGATGCCAGATTGTCAAAGATAAATTTGGGATGAGAAAATGGAGAAGAATAAAAGTAAGCGACTGGATTTTGTCCCATTCGAAAGATTATCCATAATATCAACAAAGCCGATCGGCCACATTGCATATACATTTTTGTGTCAAGTGGGGGCTAAATGAATTATATTTTTCATTAATTAGATGTTTTTTTGTTTTTTTTATTTCCATCCACTATGGTTTATATAATATTTATTTATATTTTTGCTATTAATTAATAAGCATATCATCTAATTTCACTTGGCCACCTTATGACTTGTATGTCTACAGCACAAAGCCCTTTATATTAATAAAGTAATAAATAGGCTATTCTGTATAAAAAAATAAATGAAAAATACTCCACTTCATCTCCACTGTTTATTTACTAGCTGTGGTTTACGATCTGTCCCACTAATCTCCCGGTGAGATAATCACAGGCCCCTCATTTGATCCGGCCCTCCTGGGTGAGGTCTGGCCAAAGTCTCCCATCAGCAATTTCCTGTTGTCATTGATTTTGTTGTTCTTCACCAGTACTCAAGAGACCTGATGCTCGTTTCAGCTGGCCCAGGACCAGTTTACCTGGCCTCATGCACTGCACATACTAATGCAGCCGATATCCAAAGTGCTGACTTGACTTGAGCATCCAGGACATTGCAGAAAAAAAGGTATCCTGATCTTGTGCATGGGGACGTGTGCTTCTGCTAATCCCATTTAAAACTCCTCAACACTGTGAACGGTTGGAATATTCATGAGGTAATTAGAGGAATGCTAATTAATTCCTCATAAATTATTAACAAATTGCCGACACACATGCTTGCTAACATCTGTTTGGTTTTGTGGTTGCACGAAGACCTATGTGTTGAGTGGTACCACACTGCATTCTAGTGGTTGGTGATGGTATTAGCCTACCTCACATCCGTTAATTGAATAATCTGGGTTAAATGCAAGCTAAACTCTATTGAAATCATCGAAGACACACTGTAGATTCCTTTCTATGATTAAGCATATCTCAATCTGTAAATTAAACAAAATGGAGGTGAATTTTATAACACTTTTTCCCACTAAAGTAGTTGTCAAAGCAGCAATGCCTAACAGTATACTGATACAAAAATATAGTGGAGATCAGAAGGGGGTGCATCACAGAGGAACTAGAGGCCAGCTTGATTAACAGTGTTTAGGTTGAACAGGGGAACAAATCAATGGAGGGCAATCGATGGGGGTGGCTCAGCTTGGACTTTGCGGTACATACAAAGATGTAACTCTCAAGCGTATGTACACTAGAGGATAGACTGGATAATGGCTATTGACAGCAAGGTTACTATATAGCAAAACAAGGCTCTGTAATCAAAATCATTCATTTTCAGAACTTTCTTTTAAATGCATAGCTCACCCAAAAAGGAAAATTCTGTAATCATTTACTCACGTGTCGCAAACTTCATTTGGTACTTATTTTGAATAAGTAATAACTTCACAACCATGTTTTATGTGATGGATGTCTGTTGTAAGAATGTAATCTATAGACTACATTCGCCATGCTGTCATTATCATGTGACCTATCAGTGTCAGCTTCACTACCATTCACAAATCCTCTCCCATGGCCTCGTGGGATAGAAAAATGTACATCGTTTGCACACTTCAGAATCTCACAAGAATTAGTGGTCCAAATGGGTAGCTACTTTTTGTCTACCCTGGAATTATGCGAATTCAATTCAGACATAACTATTTTTATCACATACTGTTAACCTAGTAGAAGTATGCCCCCTGGTGGCTGGCTGCAGTATAGAGTGCCGAAGTAATGACGTCTCTTTGTAGACAAAAACAGTTAGCATTTTAGCACTTAGGCTACTGTTCCCTCGCTCAAAAGTCTATGGGTTTTTGCTAAATCGCCTGAAATAAGGTCTGTGATGAACAAAGCCTCTAAATATTTTGATATATTGATCTTTGGCATAAAACACACCAGTTATAACCTGCTCTTGTTTTTTTTTTAACTTTATTGTCTGCTTGTGTTTTTTTAATAGACTTAAAAAAAATGTACATTTTGGATTAACTTGCAAAGAATATCTTGATAGGCAAAACGTGTAAGGGTCACAACTCTTTGTTGAACACAGATCTTATTTTTTTGCGATTTTCCAAAGGTCTATGGGAAAAATGCATAGCTTTTCGGTCGAGGGAACCCATGCTCCGCTAACTTCCGAGTTGTCCTACAAAGTGACGTCACGCCGTCTTCGTAATTAATGGGATATAACAGCCAAACTAAAAAAAAAAAAAAAAAAAAAAAAAAAAAAACATGTGGTGGTTTCTGTCATTTAGGTAGTTCTTATCAAGCAGACGTATGTTCAAGTATTTAGGGCTTTAATTTACTACAGTTGAAGGAAGTGCAGACATGTCATCCATTTATTTTACAGTTAAATAAACAAACATCTAAGTCCACAGTTAATCCAGTGCACTCAGCAATGGCAAACACACATTTGCTGTATTTCCTTTAAAATAGTTTTTCTTAAAGAAAATGTATTTTTTAATCTTTAGTCTGGCATGTATATATAGGCCTATGAGATTATACAGACACTGAGTAGAACATCTCACAAGTGTTGTTCCTTTGCAAAAGTGAGCTGGTTGCTGAGCAACAGCCTCCGTACCTTGGAGATAAAAGACATATGTGAAACAGACTGATAATTAAACAAATCACAAGGATCTGTTTTCTTAATTTAAGTGTTTAATGTCAGCTATTTTAATGAATTCGGGCATGTGACTTAGCAAAAGCATTGGGTTATTTTTACTTAGTCGCATGCCACAATTTAACTTTACATTTTGAATATGAGCAGCATTAGAGATTTGTCAGACATGTGCTGTTATCTGAGATGGGACCGGCCAATTGGCTAAAAGATAACAAGCTGTCAGTGGAAGGAACACATACTGTTAGAACAAGACAATCTCAGTTGCTGCCAGAATCTTTGCAATTCCAACCATATGGAAAAACCTTTTTATATTCTTATATAACTATATGCAAAACTATGTTTAAACCACATTGCAAAAAAGTCTTGCTCTGGTGTAAGACAAATGAAGATATTAGCAAATGACCACCAACATGTACATATCAGAAACATTCTGTCTTCATTAACTTGGCAACCAAACCTGGCAATTAACAAAGACAAGAATAAGTTTTTACAGCAGCTAACAGTAATGATTTAACTAAACGGATTACAGAATTTGGAAAAAGAGGTTAGATTATTTTTTAACCAGTGTTAGGGCAAAGATATTAAGAATAATGCATTACAGTGTTATTATTCCCTAAAAAAAGAACTTTGTGTTACTTGGTTACTTTATGGAAACATACTTTGCATTATTTTTTCTCACTTTCTCACTGTTTTTTAATAATCATGTTTAATTTGGACTTCTCTGTGCTTGCTCTTTGAGGTGGTGACCATAGACCTGCATTATATGACTGACAGACAAGAACGGTTTGACCTAAAAATATCAAAATTACTGCGGAAACAAAGACACCTACATCTTGGATTAATTTCAAATTTCACCAAAAATTAATTTCAAAGTGAACTATCCCTTTAAGCGTTTCGAAGCATTATTGCTTTCTGATACAATTTTGTTGAAAATGGTTCATTACTCGAAGCTTCATTCAGATTCAGAATAGTAAATGTAAAGCACATCAGTTACATTGCTTGCGATATGCTGCAATAATAATTTTAAAAAATGATGCAACTGATTACCTCAAATGTTTTAAGTTTTGCCAACTTATTCATATGTCTTTGCAAACTGCATATATATCCAATGAATGCTGCAACTGTTGTATCTTGAATCATATAAATGGTCTGATTAGAGAATACAGCTTGTCGGCTTGTTCAGTTTAAACATCTGGCAAATGCGTGTGTTCAGCAACAAATAATTGATTATATGTGACTCATTGTGCTGATGAATAATTCAATGCTTCAATCACAAGAGAATCAGACTGCTGGTGTAGACCTAGATAAGCACTATTCAAACCCGATAACAACAAAAAAAAAGTCTGTATTGCAGAAGAATGCTGATTTTTTTATTCATGAATAATATTTAACAAAGCTGAGGAAATTTCTGACCCATTCTGATGATCTTCTCAAAAATAAAGTCCCATTTGCATGTCTTCAAATGTAGAGAAATGGCAAAGTGTTTTGTGAAAGATAAAGGTGCGGAATCAGAAAGAATGAATCGATAAATGTGACAAATGTCTTTGGCTATTGCCTCAAGTGATGTAGCTATGCACAACTTCATTTGACAAAAAGATGTCTCTTGTGGAAAATGCCTTCCATCAAATATAGTTAACGTGAAATGGCACAGAGGGCAAAATAGTTCCTTGTTATGTGGAAAGTGGGCCTTCATTTGACCGACCTCCATTTCTTAAAGGGACTCTGTGTAGGAAATACCCCCATCTAGTGGTTAAATAGTATTTTGCATTCAAACGAATTTTGCTCTCCAGCGCCTCTCTTTTTCAAGTGCGTATTGCATCTACGGTTGCCGTTATGTACCAAAAATGCTATGACAGGATGTCTTGTAGTAACACTTCATCGAGTTTTTCTCCGGGTGAACAGGTTTGTAACTTAAAAAAAAAAACAGCAACTTATGTGTTAACTTATGTGTACAATTTATGTGTCTAGCTGTATAAATTAATTTTAATTCTCTGTACAATCTTATCCACATAGCAAAATCACAATTTTAGCTAATTGATCATTTATATATAAAAAGAAAGCTGTATAGAAAATCTTACAGAGAGCAATATTTTCTTCAATATTTTCTTACAATCATTATCTCTATATTCTTACTGAATTTATAGGTTATAAAGAATTAACTTACAAACCTTGTTTTTAGCACCTTCCTTCACAATAGCTGCGAGTAAAGTAGTCAATAGCTGCTATTCATCAAAGACCTTGTTTAACTTTTTTACCAATAAATGTTATACTGTCTATATAATAAAGTACACAACCAAGCAATGACAAAAAAATTAAGTCAGACTGTAACATTGACTAACCTGTCGAGGAGAAAGCAGGCAACTTCAGCGTCTCTTCTGAAATCTTTCTGCTGCATTAGCTCTTTCCACGGTTGAAAACGCTATCCCGATATTTAAGGCCATTGCACACTGAGCACGAAATATTCGTATGCGTATTTTCCTGTACGTCAGCCTAAAAATTCGTCACGCATAGAAACCTTGCACACCGAGTCCGTTGCGTATTTATTAAACCTTTGCGGGAAAAAACGCAAAAATACCAAATGGATTCGTCAAGCAGTGAGGATGATTTTTGCCCTCTCTCATATTGAAAAGAGAAGAAATAGAAAATATCCATCCAATCCTGAAATTGCGCCGAGAGGAAGGAGTTCATTATCAAGAAGTTGCGATTTTATCCTGAGCGATTCAAAATTTACCTCAGAATGTCAGCGGGACAGTTTGATGCTTTGCTAGCGATTCTGGAGCCACATATTAAAAACAAGACCACCAATTTCCGTGAACCAATCGATTCTGAACGGAGACTGGCAGTGTGTCTGGTATGGACCAGGTATGGACACACACACAAACACACACACACCCGCGCGCGGCCCTGTGGAAGCGCTGGGCAGACAGAACAGCTAGGCTGTTCTTGTGTATGTATTGTGTATATTGTGCCCAAATAATACATTAGTTATCGAATAGGCTGCTCACCCAGATAGCAACAAAGTCTGGGCCGAGTCTGGCTTATATTCGGCACTTCTGGCTTAATTCTGGCACTGTTTTTTTCACACTCTTGTGTCAAACAATACTAGGCTAAGCTCTGGCTGGAGTCTGGCTAACCAAAAGAAACAAATCAAATTGTATCTGTTTGGCTAAGCTTTGGCTTGAGTTCGGTCTGCCAGAATAAGGACATTTTTGGCTGAGATCTGGTTGGGTTTTGGTTGGCTGAGCAAATAACAGACCTCATGAAAGTGCTGTACTGTAAAATAGCCGTGTAAGATGTGGTGTTAAATTGGTTCATATTTTAGACATAATTATAATGCAACCTCATAAATAGGGTTAATTTTGTTAAAAATAATAAAATGAAATAAGTTTGTTATAGACCTAGTTAAAAATACATATAGATATGTATGCAAATAGTTCTCTTTTACACAGGCAGGTTTTAAGGAAAGAAGCCTTGATTATTCTATTGGCAAGATTATTTTAATGGGGGGGGGGGGGGGGGGGTTAAGGAGGTGATAATGTGCAGATTGCAGAATGGAAAAAAAAAGATGTTTGCAAAATGACTGAAGACAAATGGTTCAGTCTGCAGCATAGACAAAAGATTGAATGGAACTGAAAGAGTAGGCTACTTTGTGGTTATCCAAATGGTAATCAATATGCCACACACACACACACACACACACACACACACACACACACACACACACACACACACACACACACAAAAATTCACTTTTTGGGGAATTTATTAGGTAGCCTACAGATGTACTACAAAAACCCATGGTTAAACTATGATTTTTTGAAGCAAAAACCACCCATGCTTTGAGTTTTCACAATTCCTCAATAAAAAAATTATATAATCTCCATAAAATAGCCTATACATAGCCTATTGTAAGTATTTGGAGAATAAACATTTATGTTCTCCACGTAAACCATTGAAATCGGTTAAATAAAACGTGGTTCTGTTTTTAAAAATCTCCGGGAAACTTGCGTGTTTTTAGAGCAGTGTGAGCAAACCACGCGGCAGTCGATGCGACGTCTGTGGCTGCTGATACAATCTGGTTTGCAATGCATCATGGAAATTGTAGTTGATTTACATGTACAGTGTTAAATCCGCTTTGCAAAAAGACTACTTTTCCCAGAATGCACCCAGTGACACCATCCCGCCTACCAGAGGATCCGGAAGTTGCGTAGCAGCTATTCAGCAACTCAACGCGCAGTCGCGGTGAAATTCAAATAACTAAGTTAGTTGTTCTAACTTCGACATTCACGCTGTGTTGGTTTTATCTTTTGAAGTTTTAATAGCTACATGATCAAGGTAAGTTTATAGTTTTTCACTATCTTAACACGTGGATTTTAATCTATAGCGCATTACTAGATACGATTTTTGGGGGGTTTGTGTGGTTGGATTTTATTTGTTTTTATGTTGGAGAGGAAATAGAATTGATGTTTGAATTCTGTTTTTCATTGAAAATTAACATAGTGAAGAACATCGGAAGCTGCTTCTTGCTGAACAACAGCTGATCTTTCTGAGGCCACCAAAACGGAAAATAAAGTAAGATTGACTATTTTTTAACGTTAATTCATTAACATAGACCTTTCTTACAGGTCCTTATATATTTGTGCAGTTTAACACATTATAATGCACATTTCTTTTTGAATTGCAAAAAGGGAATTTGTCACTGAATAGTCTTTACATGACCATACCACACTTTCTTAATCAAATTTAGTAATCATTAAAAAAATGTACCTTTCCTAAAGATGAAACAGGCGACTAATGGATGAAAATGACCCCGATGAGGAGGCTACTGCAGCCATGGCAAGTAGAGAAGTTCACAAGACCTCACAGAACATCGCAGGCAACAGGATTTAACTTTACAGTCTCACAGACAGGCAATACAGTCACCATGGCATCATGAAACACCCAGACCACAGAGAAAAAGCCTCTCAAGTGATGACCGATTAATAAGATGTAAGATTTCATTTAGTACTTTTAATAAGATGTAAGATTTCATTTCGTATTTTTCATCATATATTCACTGTTAGTGTAAGGATACTATAGCATGTGTCATAGCAGTGGTGGTGTGGCATGCATGACACATTTACACTTTTGCTTTACTGTTTGTATGAATTTAATGTATTGCTTGGTTTCTGTTGCTTTTTAGTACGGTGGCTGAGAGGTCTCAACATTCTGCAACAGAAGAAAATGGATGCAAACAGAAAAAAAACCCTGTAAAATAAGAACATCTTTATCACATGTGCTAAAACACAACCAAATACATAAATGCTCTCCAAATGTCCGGCCAACAAATATCTACTCGACAATGGTGTTCATTGTTTTATTTTTATTATTATTTATTGTTTGCATTGTATTTGCAGCATGTGTGTTGTGAAACTGATGTCTTGACTTGCTGGTGTTTTTCTTGTTTGCATGTTTTCTTCTGTTGCAGGACTTTGAGATCTCTCGGCCAACATATTTTTGTTAATTTTTGTATCTCATTATTTAAGAATGCCACATACACATTTTTGTTACATTTTAATTTATTGCTGTCTTTTTATTATTCTTGTAATGTGAATTATAGTTATATTTTGTTTTGTCTTACTCTAGTATTGGCTTGTATTTTGTTGTTTATCCTTTTATCTGGCTGAGATTGTCTTCCCTTCTCAATAAAATATTGTTCTTTGCATTTCTGTAGTGTCATTTTTTTTATTATACCTTGTTTTACACAGGAATAATTTCTGGTTCAGTTTTGGGGACTCTGGTATAATATTGGCCCAGTTATGGCTGTTTTCTGCAGCTTCTGGATAAGATGTGGCTGAGTTCTGGCCTAAAGGTGGTGGCAGTTTGGCTTTTGTCTGGCTGACATATGGGGAGTACGGCGTTGTTTTGGCCCAGTTCTGGGTAATATCTGGGTACACTGCAAAGCTCTGGGCGAGTTTTGGTTTGCTCACGGCTTTGATCTGGTTGACTTACGGCAAACAGCACTTGGGCCAACCTTGGCCCGTAATTCCATGCGGTATGTGGGCCAAAATCTCAGCCGAAATTAAGCCAGATCCGGCCCAAGGCCAATTTGCTATCTGGGCAATCACACTTTATTCGATCCTAAATTTCAATCTGATTGAAAGGGGAGGTTTATTAATTTCATAATCCAATATAGAGAAGAGAACATAAACACTTGATCGAATTGAAAACCGAAACTGAAAGCACGGCGCATATGTGCAATGATTTGAGGACGAGCTCCCCCGGCCCTGAATTGTCAAAAGACCTCTCAAAATGCTGGCTCTGGATGCGAAAAACGCAGAAAATCGAACCATATCCGATTAATTTTATGACGGAAAAATGAATGGTCTTGTTTTTTGCAATCTCCGTTCACTTTTCCTTTTTCGTTCAAGTCTGCCCTTTTTTTGCGAGGAGGATGCATTCTCCTGTGACTCGGCATATGGTCCGCAATTAGAGCAAAAGAGCAATCAGCAATCAGTGCAATGCAGCCGTTTAAACTTGCAGGGAATGCGCCTCTCAATGTGACGTGACGATGGCTCTGAGTCTGAACGAAAACGCGTTGTGGAAACGCGTTTGGCTTGTGGTACTTTTTGACCCTCTCTGCTATTATAGTTTTCAAGATGGCGGAACGGACATGGAAGCCTCCGTGAACCTACCCGTCCCATGTACATAAAGATAATAAATTCTTCATTTACGAGGATAAGTCAGATAATTTGCAGAGGTATTTGTACACCATTGAGGACATATTTATGAATAAAAATATTGATTTCAGATAATAAAATACCTAAAAATCTACACAGAGTCCCTTTAAAGGGATTGTTATCGCCCCCCCAAAAAAATCCATCATCCCTTTCCAAACCTGTATGACTTCTTTCTTCTGAGGAACACACAATTACACATTATGAATAATGTACTTGTCACTGTTTTAAGGATACCGGAACTACACAAAGGAAACCCAGCATTGTCTTGCAGTGATGATAAGCAAATCTTTCGACACAAGAACTATGTTATTTTTGGTTCCTGATACATGTGAAAGTGGTAGGCTACAAGCGAGACACATCTGCCTCAGATACTAGATCATGTGTTTAGGCCGCAGAGGATGTGGTAAATGAACATTTCAGACACTGATAACCACCAAGAAACTTTTCCACAGCGCTAATGTAAGCTAAGAACTTTTGAGTTGTAAGAGTCCATAAGATTTTTCGGTATCTTGTATTTTCTGCCTTTCTTTTACAAAACATATGTATATTTATGTGTTCTGTTAAATACCACAAGACAAACTTTGGAGTGTGTTTGTATGCTCCGTGATGTGGTATTTGGCCCTACATATCTTCACCGGTAAGCAGAAATTCATTATTTCTTTAAGCACATGAAGCTTACTTTTTAAATACAGTATAATATTCATTCTTTTAGTATATGGAGCCTATGGTTGTGTGATGACAAGTTCAGACCAGAAGGTTAATGCTGGTACAGATGTGCATTTGTCGTGTAATTTCTTCCAATGTCCTGGACATCAGGATTTCAGTTCTCTCAGTGCGGAGTGGGAATTCCAGGTACAAACCATCACAAATATGCAATTAATACTTTTTATTTGTAACTATAAAAAAAAATAAACTATTGTTATAGTTATTCTATTGCTATTTTAACTGCTTCTATTGTTCTCATTTGTAAGTCACTTTGGATAAAAGTGTCTGCTAAATTACCACAGTCTCATCCCAAGTCGTCATATACCTGACGTCTTGGGACGTCTTTTGACCATACTGTACGTCAACATCCACCTTTTTAGGGTACCCTTAAACGTCGGTTAGTTGACGATCCCGGGCCGTCATACAACTGATGCTTTACCTTTAACGTCAATTAGGTGAAGCGGGAAGGTTTATGGGTAGGTTTAGGGGTAGGGCTAGGATCCAATAACGTCATATAACCGACGTTTAAGGGTACCCTAAAAAGGCGGCTGTTGACGTATGGTCAAAAGACGTCCGTTATATGATGTAAATGTAAACTCATGCTTTAGTACTTATTCTATTTTTTTTTTAAACACAGACTATCACTCAGACAAAAATAATCCTGTACTACATCAGCAATCAAACCGTATCAACACTTCCTGGTGTATATTTTCATGGAAATGTCAAAACGGGGAGTTTTGATATATACCTCCCATCCGTGACCCATGAGAACAATGGAACTTACCTGTGTAGACTGCGTCTCAGTGGCAGGTTCTTCAAGAATCATACACATCTTATTGTCCAATCAGGTAACACACCTTTGTTTGTTTTCTAAATGTAATTTTTTATTTATTTGGTTTACTCATTGTGGATCATGTTATGTTCATGTAACAATGCGAGTACAGAGTTTCTTATTAACATTAGTTAATGCACTGTGAATAAACAACTTGTATTAACTAGGGTTAATGTATTAACTAACATTAACCCTTTGATGCACAACATATAAATAGACCCGACTGAGTTTTTTTATTTTCTATAGCTTTGCAAGAAATTAATTTCATCATTCATTCCAGGTATCCTTCAATTATCTTGTTTCAGATCATTATCTTTATTTAAATTTTTCCTTTATTACTTTTCGAATAAAAATCATTTTTGTGTCACCGCCCTTCTAATGCGCAACATGGGTCTAAAATGACATGTATTCATGTTTATTTGCTGAATATTTGAAGGAAATGTATTTTATAGTTTATTTATTAAATAGAGGGTATGCGTGTGACGTCACCGTCGGCCGGAGTGCCTGCAGTTACTTACAGTGAATGGCAAAAAGAATGCGCGGCTGTATTTGTTGTTAGCGTGAATGCCGCGAAAAACAAACACAACACATATAAAGTGGGAAAGAGCTTTGCGATTGACTGTACAACTAGATTTGACAAAAAATCGGAGGTAAATTTTTACAGACTGCTATAGAAAGAGGAGCAAATGGATCGCTGCAATTCACAGAAACAACTGGACTCCAGTCAGCGAAAGGTGGATTTGCAGTTATCATTCTGTGCCAATATGCTGAATTTAGGTGTAAAACCATACCGTTATATATATATATTAACAACTCCTCAATTAAATATTTATCATTGCATATTCTGCGTTATTGGATGTTTTTTAATAAACACTAACCAAAAAAAACTATAAAGTGTTAGGGCTGGACGATATATACAGGCTATATATAACACTGATATAAGTGATCACCCCGATTTAGACCTACCTACTGTATATTGTATTTATATAAAGCTTTATATTTAGGTCTATATTGCTTTTATTTCCCCGGTGTCGAAATCAGGCAAACATAAATGTCAGGCAACACGATTCCTGGCTGCTTGTCAATATCCATGGATCACTGGATCTTTAGTAAGTTGTAAGGAACACTACAGTATATTGAGTCCAACATTTAGTTTAAATAGATACAATTGTTAGTTTTGTGTCCAAAGGATGTCATACCAAATGCAGCAAAATGAAAATGTAACTTTTTATAAGTTTAAAATCTTATAAGTCTCCAAAATGATTGAAAATGCCTGTCAAATTCAGAACATTCTTTCAGTGGATTAGTTTGTGTTAGAGCTCCGAACTCGTTCTTCTCACCTTTATTTTCTTCAGCACTGACCAGGAGAAACAGTCCAGGTGGGATTCATCCGCAGGCTCGTCCTCCCTGGTGGCTGGCCCTGGTGTCAGTGCCTGGGTTTGTGTTACTAATTGGTAGCGGGTTTCTGGCAAGGAGGGCTTGCAGATCAATCCAGAAAGGTGACGACTCAAAGTAAGTCACTGTCAGTCCAGAGAGAGATATAACACACTCTTAGAAGAAAAGGTTCTATCAGCGCTACGTATTTGGAACCCCTAAAAGGTTCTATACACTCTTAAAAAAGGGTTCCTCTGGGTTCCATACTTGGCCAATAGAACCTTTTACCAAAAAAAAAGGTTCTATATAGAACCATTTTGGAGCAAACAGTAGGGGAAAAGGAGCGCTTCCTGGATTTCAAAGTTTGGTTAAAATGGTGCTCTTGGATGGGAAACTGTATATGACGAAAAGGCAAGGGAACTCCAAGGAACTCCAATTAACCATCTAAAAAACTCCAACGTTGGAGTTTTAGATGGTTAATTTGACCAAGCTATGATAATAAAGGCTTTTTAACTTTTCTACTTGAGAGAACCATTTTGGAGTTCCATATATGAAAAGGGGATGGATCCATTTCTGGTTCTAAATAGAACCATTTCTTCTAAGAGCAGCTTGGCATTTTACTTTTTTTTTCCTGCTTGTCTTCATGTTGTGCTTTATTTTCTATAGGCAAAATATGGAAGAGGTTAAAACCAGAGCTGCCACTGAAGATATGGGAATTACATTCAAGGTAACACTTTGTAACTTCTGCATTTCTGCTCTCATTTCCCATCTTTGCTTTCTTCTCTCGGTAAAGTAAATTAATAAATCAAATTTTCATATATTCCACGCTTTGTTTATTCTGTTTAAATCAACAAGGTTGAGATTTAAATCTATACTGAATGGGGTGATGATTTTAAGCCAATGTCCAAAAGGGATAGTTCACCCTAAAATAAAATAAAAAATTAAAAAATTAAAAAGTCACAATTTACTCACCCTGGTGTTGTTCTCCCTTCTTTCTTGTATGGACCACAAAAGGAGAAAAAATAAAAAAAAACTCCCACTCACACTTGTCCATATAATGACAATGAATAGTCATTAAGCTTTTTAAAAATTACGATTCAAGCTTTTTGAAATTCTCCTTTTGTTGTCTATAAAAGAAGGAACGGTAAAAGGCATTAAGACAGTAAATTATGAATTTATTTATGAAATTATTTAACAAAGAAATTGTGAAATTTAGGCAAGCCATTTTCACTTGGCAGCCATTGAAATACTGCATGCAGCACGTTCTCCCATTCATAAATAAGAATGAGTGCACGGTCTTTCTATATCTAAAGTGTTTGTTTAAGCTTGTTTTGTGTCTCAGGTGGGATTCAGCTCTATGAATGTTCTGCCAGATGTGAGCAGTCTTCCCAGTCCAGACGACATCTATGTTACCATGGTAAGCAAGAAATATTAAACTAAGTAAATCATATGTGAATGTCAATTAAAGTTTCCATATGTCAAAATACTTTTTTAGTATTAATAAAATAAAAGGCCACTTAAGTTTAAAGAGAGTGCACCTTCATCACTTAAAGCTGCAGTCCAGCGTTTTTCCTCTTTGTCGCCATCTCCGGTCTAACTCCACAATTCTTAACAGTTTACAGTCTCTGTAATATGTTTTAGCAATACATTTCCAACATTGATGTTTAGAATTTTCTCTTTTTAGAATTGCCTTTACAGGGACTTTAATATACTTCAATTTTACATCAAATGTTATGTGGACAGTAATCTTAGGCCTACACATATTAATTCATTTCATAATGGCTTGCACTCTAAGTAAAATAATGTGTATAAGTAAATGCATACATCCCTTCCAATGTAAACTGGATTTAAAAAATATTTAGTAGAGCGAGAATGTGTTCACAGGATGTAAAATGGTTTTTGTTTGTGTGTATTTTCAATTGCTCGGAGCAGCACGGTTTCCCATTCACACCAGACGCTCCTGCCACAGCTGAACGCAAGCGTCTTCCGTCTGAATGGCAGCCAAAAGATGAGGAACCTGTATCCCACAGCCACTAAGATACAATAAGATCATGCTGCTTAGTGCAAAACTCATAAACGATGAGGCACAAACAGAATTATTAATTATTTAAATGGATGAGTGTAAAAAAAGTTTGTATTGTCACATAGTAAAATGTGTCTGAGGCATTAGTTCCCATCATGTTCTGGTTAAATGTGCACTATGTTGGGTTGGGGTGTGTAAAACTACAGGAATTTTTAGAAGATTTAGATTATTTCGGTTGTGTTTTGTGACTGTGGATGAATGTCCTAAAGTCCATAAAACATTCACTACTAGGCTTAAGAGATGTAACCAGTTTCGATAAAAAGGAGGTATATGAAGGCGTCTCAAGGTATCTGAAGACGTTACTGTACTGTTTCTTTGAAAATAAATTCCATCACAGGCCTACAACAACCATATGAAATGAGTAATGCTTTACAATGAACTCTGTTAGAGAGCCACATGTGACAATTAATCTATTTAATAAAATAACTTACTAACCTGTTGAGTATGAAAACGGCATCTCCGTTTGCATTTCTGAAACAATATGTTGAACACCAAAGTTGTAACCTTCCCAATAACAGACTAAATAGAATGTTTGTTAAGTCAAATCAAATAAAAACTGAATTAGAACGAATTACTGAAACTAATAAACATTTAGTCAAATGGTTCATTGCATGTTTTTCTGCAACGCCAAACATGTTAGGCCATTAGGGACTGCAGGTGGAAAGGTATATGATTATAATCTGGTGAAAAGCACCTTCTGGTTCTTTTCAGAGAAGGATTTGGTGCAATTGTACATTGTTTCCTATTAAATAAAATCAAACAAAAAGTAAATAAAATAAAAATAACACAATATTTGGCCTACATTGAAATTATACCAATTTATACTTCAGAGATTTAACTTAAGTGGTGGGGTAAGTTAAAATACTGGCTCAATTTACCCAAATGCATTTGGCTCACTTTACCCCACAGCTGTCATTTTGGACAAAACTAGTTATGTCAATTCAGATTAATATTTAAACGATTTGCATGGTTTTAAACGTTGCTAAATCACCAATATCATACATATTTTTTTACATTTCATTTGATGTAAAAGCCATTACATGTGGTATGCTAAAATTGTACTTTGACAAGCCAAAAACAGTTTTTAAAGTAGGCTAAATGATTTCCTTCCACTCCTCCGATGTGTTTCTCTTTTTCACAGTCTGGCAGAAATGATAGGTGGTTCTGGTCACATGACAATTAAAGTGTACGGTTGTCAAGATAAAAGGGGGTGGGTCCATTTACCCACTGGCTCATCTTACCCCACTCTCCCTTAGTCCCCTACATTTTAATCTCCATTACTGAGGAGAGGTGGTTCTTCTGCAAACTAGTGCGTCATTTTTTTGGTTTTGTGTCAACGGCCGCGTAGATTTTCTTCGACTGATTTTTGATTGCACTGAATCGAGGAAGGACATATAGGCTAATACAATAATACAATGACATTTTTATATACCGTTTTATGTGTTTCCATTATAGTATTTTAATATTATAATGTTGCAACGGGGTTGATTTGAAACCTCAATAAAGACAAATGACTAACCACAACCATAATATCAACCAGTGCGCTTGCTACAGACATTGCCAGCCACATCATAGCACAAAATAATAATAATTAAAAAAAAAAAAACATATCCGTGTTTTATCTATGATTGAAACGGAGAAATAGATCTCACACACATTTTGAATACTTATTTTCCTATTCGTTTATTGTCAGCGACCAAAATGGCCATTTTATTGCATTCTGGGGGAACGCAATGGGCGTCCGCTTTGAAATTATCCTGTGTTGCAATGGTGATGTTTTTGGGTAAGTAAAAAATGCTTCTGTTATGGAAAAAATAAATAAATAAGCCCATCATTAAAATGATCATTTGACATTTTAACGATTTCATTGTAGCCTACCAGCCAAACAGATGTGATTTCAGTCATGTTTCCCTGCCTTGGCTAGAGCCTTTTTATTAATATTATGCGTTTTAAGAATCCATGCAAATAAAATGAGGTGTAGGACATAGGCTATGTTATTATAGCGTTTGATGGTGATTATTATTGCAGATTAATTGTCTCCCTCAGCATTAGCCTATCTGCGTTTTATCGTGATGCCATTTAGATAAATGCGATCTAAATGCGCCCATTTGTGGTCGCATTTAGATCAGATTATGAAACGCTAGGTCATAATCGTTTTCCAGTTTAATGTCAAACAATAGTAAACAGCACTTCCGTTTTTCTCCAGACCACCAGATTTGATGACATTAATCATTGCTGCGTTTTTAATGTTCTGTTAAGCATACAATTCCGTGTCATATTAATGATATCTACAATCCACACTGTTTGTATCACGCTTGTTTATATTTTCCAGTAAATCTTTCTTCAGTTTACATCGTTGAACCAGTAGGAGGCGACAAGTGAATGTCAGTCAGTCATAGACTCTTGAACTCAAATGGTTACAAACAATGGCTAAAGCAGCAACGATGACAAAACTAGTTTACTTTTGCTTCAATTATTATACCATTTTTGTTGACGACGCAAAAAATACATAGCCTATAAATAAATAACTGGTGATATTGTAAGATAAAATTGAGAGTGGGAGAAAAAGAGGACGTCACATTTGTCACAAATGGTCACGGAATATAACATTTGAAGATGAGGAACAGCACTTTTAAATAATAATAAAATGACAGTTAAATAGGAAAATATGCACTGTAAAAATTCATGATTTGTAATCACAACATTTTTCTTTTGTCAAATCAACTTAAATGATTTATGTGGTTCAGATAACATGATATTTTGAGTTTCTGATGATTAAATTAATCTCCTTTGTTGTATTAACTCAATTTTTCCATTTCAATGAACTTAGAATTTGAAGGCAACCAGGTTAGCCTACTTCTTTTTTTAAGTTAAACCAACAATATTGCAGGCAATACTGCAGGTTGAGGAAAGGGGCCTTAAAGGGATAATTCACCAAAAAATGTTATCTTTACATACTCACCCGCAAGTTGTTCCCAAACCTGTATTCGTTTCTTTCTTAACACAAAATAAGATATTTTTAAGAATGTTGGAAACCAGACATGGTTGACTAATTGGCATAGTATATTTTTTCTATGGAAGTCAATGGGAGCTATCTATGGTCAACATTCACTTTTATTGTATGGAAAATAACTGCTTGGATATTCAGCTATAAATACCTCTATTTGTCTTCAATGAAATAAAAAGTTATAAGTAAATGATGACAGAATATTTATTTTTGGGTGAACTGTCCCTGAAAATAGTGGATCAATGGATACAATCCATCTGCAGTAACAGTTGTCTAAGCCGAATATGACATATGGCAGATTATGAGAAAACAATTGCTGTTAAAAAGCTGGTGAAGATCTGTTTCTCTCAGAAATGCAGATGTCTCGCTCTTCTTATTTACTGTGCTAACATACCATGTTCAAAGTTTCGCCCCCAACATTTCAGTCATTAAGCAAAAACTAAAACGTCTAAACAGATTTGTTGCCATAACATTGCTTTTAACAAACCGATACTGAAATAAAAGAGAAATACCACATGAGTGAGTGCAGAGTGATACGAGGAGTACGAAATGTCCTAGTGCTGTTATACTGGATATCAGCACACCTAGCTAAAACTAACATATTAATGTTACAGTTATATACACAATACACTATATGAGTCAAAATCTGCTAATTAAATGTAACGAATCATGTTGTAATTTAGAATCTTTTATTGGAAAATGAAACGTCTTATCAAACTTTGATAACTGGCTTAATCTTTTAAACAACTAAGAAGATAGGGCTCAAACTACGTTTTATAAAAGTCACCTGTAAAGTTTATATATATATATATATATATATATATATATATATACACTGTAAAAAAAAATATTTTCAAGATTTGTTATCACAAAATTTTTTTCTTTTGTCAAATCTACTTAAATAATTTATTTAGTTCAGATAACTTATTATTTTGAGTTTCTGATGATTAAATCAATCTCCTTCATTGTATTAATTCACTTTTTCCAGTTCAATCAACTTAAAATTTTAAGGCAACTAAGTTACTTATTTTTTCAAGTTAAACTAATAATATTTTTTACAGTGTATATATATATATATATATATATATATGAGGGCTTAATTGAACGAATGCTGGGACTCATCTCAAGATCAATCATTTAACAGTTCATCTATTGCCAAACAAATGAAAAAAAAAAAAAGATCAGTCGAGAATAGAGAATATAAAATTATTGAAAATATTCAAATCGTCCATCAAAACCAAGACGGTGAACGATGTTAACTAACCTGCCGAAGTTTTTCTATTGAATTGCTGTTTATTCTCTTTAGCATGCAGTGTGAAGAACAAATTTATACTCACGTGCGTTATGTATTATGCACGTTATTGTCTCTGACAGACAGCATGTTGATGCTACTCAGCCCGCCATTTTCTCCCTGCTCTCGGCATAGTCAAAACATCCGGTAGTGTGGGTTTTCCAAGGAATGCATGTACTCGCTGGAACTCCCCTTCTCGTAAATCCTTCTGTATGTTGTACACGTTATACAGTATTTTTTTTGACAGACATCGATGTTGTAATATTCAAATTATGTGGGTTTGCAAGATAATGTTTATTTGTGTCTTAGCCGGAAAGTATTCAGTCAGTGAAGTGAATCCATTGACTTTGACTTTAACCCTTGTGCATCCTTGTGGACATTTTTGTCCTTTTCAGTTTTGTTTTTTTGACCACTTTGTCTGTGTTAAAGCTAACTGCAAAAAACTTGGCACAGGTGTGTATTTTTATTGGAATTTTATTTTACTATTTCACCATCATTTTCTTAAAAAAATATTTTTTTGCATTAGGTACAAAAAATACTTCCTCTCAGCCCCTTTTGGACAAAAATGTCCCCATTGAAATCCATTAAAACTGCCATTTTTAATCCCCGGTTCAGTTAACTATAAAATTATGCAATCTTTGTTAAGAGGCTTTCATTCTGATGGCAAGGCTTCAAAATTTTATTTTTTACTATTTTTTATCAGATGGTGTCATTTTTTTTAAGTTTGGCCTATCAAACAAATGTCGCTTTATTCCTGTTTTCTGGTTCGGCATACTATAGAGCCAACTGGATAAATTGTGCAACTATATTTGTGTCGGTGTGTTGGTATGGATGTCAGAGTGTGGTTAGTATGTGTGTTATTAAAAAATATGTGTGTGTGTGTGCGTGTGCGCATGTGTGTGTTTGGAATTTGCAGTTTTTCTCTCTCAGTCTGACAATCCAATCCCTGTGAGCTCCAGTGGGGTTTTGCTGGGACCCAATGGGGAAAATATGTTACTACGCCCAAACAAACTGTTACCGAAAGCTCATTTTTTGAGATATCATCCTCAAATTTGGAACACAACCCATTTAGATTTATGGCTTTGATTTTATTGTAGTTTTGAGTTCAACCTGATTTAAAAAATATATACTTTATTTAAAATATTATTTTATAAATAATTTTCATAAACTTATACCTATATAACTTTTTTTTGGATTTACTTATTATCATTTTTATACTTCAGCAATAATCTGCAAAGGGTCTTCTTTAAAATGATACCAAACTTAAGTCTGTGCTCCAAAGCGTCACATTTTTATGACAGTTTTTTGACATGGACATTTTTGTCCTCTTTTTACCTATGTGTAACTTTTTTTAATTGTATGCACAAGGGTTAATCAAATAATGAGTGTTTTTTTTATGCACAAAGTTGTTTGTATTGTCTCTTATAACATTTTTTTTTTATTTAAACCCTTGAAAATCCAAATCCTGTTGTAAATAATAGTGAAAAATCACTTTTTCAAATAGATGTTCCATTATTTCCCCTTAGCAGATTTTGACTTTGAAATATATATTAAAGGGGTGATGAACTGAGAAATCAAATTTTCCTTGAGCTTTTGACATCTAAGAGGTCATCATATAAGAATATCCTGTAAGTTTCAGAACTGAAAACGTCCAATAAAAGCTTTTATTGACACCAGGCTCAGCAAACGACTCGTTTTTCAAAGTGGGAAACTATGACGTCAAAGAGGATAAAACACCACCCCCGCAGAAGAAGATCAACGCCTACTTCAACACGACGGTTTAGCCCGATTATGCATAGCTAAATAACATAGGCATACCTCGTGATGACAAACCGGATCGAGAGTTAAACTCATTATAATATGCAAAACTGTTATCCACTCACAGCAGTGGGCGTTTACTTCCACGTCTTTAATGCGAGACGCCCATAAATACCAAGCATTTTTGAGCTGAGCTCAGGTAGAAAAAATAGCCTATTACTTATTCATTTTGATGTTTTTTAATGTAAAAAACAAGCGAACGTCATAAGTTGACCACAAACAACAATATAAAAAAATGTAAAAATCCAGTTCATAACCCCTTTAAAATCTTATTATATAATTATTGTTATTTGTTTGTGCATATACAGCTGCGCAATGTACCTTGTACACATTTCTCCTTTAACCATAACCTTGAGAGCAGATAAAAGAGGACAGACAGCGCAGGGAGGGTGTAGGGATGGGGTTTGTCAGGGACTGTTGTGAGAGAGGGCGAGCGAGAGCTACACTGCAGTATTTTATGCCTACAGCACTCTGAACCGGTGAATATTGATACATGCATCAAATCGGTTCTCCAAGAGTGGGCTGGACACATCAGCAGTAGTCAGACCTTATATTTTCATGCTCATAAATACCCAAACAGTCACGTAAAAGAGTTTACCGATACATTGTAGCTTTTTAACGACAACAGTTGGACTATTATTTATTCAAATGCATGAATTCAGTGATTAAATGTGCATGGGGAACGTGAAGTAGTTCTGAAGCGCCTCTGCTGTAGCGCAGAGAGAAAACGACTAAATATACATGAAAGTAAAAGGGTGGGTGGGGACGACATTGACGTAGTGCCGGTGTTGAGTAACACACCCGGCCGAGTGCTGACTCTGCGTGTGTGTGTATTTATGCTGTGCGTGTGTTTATTACAGCACACACTGAAAGCACAAGTAGGAGACTGCAGCATTAGTAGCACAAAACACTATGTATAATGAATCCTTGTATATCTGTATAGTTCAAATGTTGCTTTGTAGGCACTCTGAATATAGCGCACTATAAATCACTGTGATTACTGGAGGTATTCACAAACACATGAGGTTTGTGTGTGTGTATGTGTTCTCCTGAACACAGCTGCTGTAGTTCTTGCTCTCTATACGTGAGGACACCTGATTTTTCGAGAGGGAGGGGGGCGGACTAAACTGCAGCACTTTGAGGGGGTGGGGATGGGATGGGATGGGATGGGGTGGGAGGGTGTGACGAAGTTGCTGCTACTACTGCAGAGAGCCGGGCCGATAAAGCATAACTGCTGCAGCAATGGGAACTTGTCCAGAACTTGGTGCAGAATGGTGTCCATTTGCCAGAATTGTCCAAATGGTGCAGAGGTGGAGAAAGTGAACCTTACTGATAGACAAAATTATGACATTTTGGCTGTTGATTTAATACAAATAATGTCACCCAGTGTAAGCTTAATGCAGATATAAAGACTTTCCCATGTTTTCTAGACGCTAAGACGCATGTCCCACTTTTCCACCATCAGGCCAAACCGTTCTTATAGCCTAACCATTCCATTCTGTGCCGATTCCAACTTATTTTGGAACAGCTTTTTTAACGGTTGGCAATAACATTTTAACTCATAGTTAAATGAATGACTTTAAATTCATTTCAGTGACTTTAGATGACAAAAAAACAAAAATGTGGACCAATCAGATGACAGAAAAATCAAAAGCGAGGAATTATACATGTCTGTATATTTACATATCTTGTAGCCTGTCCAGTGACTTCCATGGATGTGCTGGTGCAACAACAGATCAACGCTCTCAACGGAACTGATGTCAGAATCCCGTGTGCATTCACCTCATGCTACAAGCTGGACCCCAAGCATTTTGCCATGAACTGGACCTATCAGGAGACACTCAACAGCACAGAGGAGATGGTGAGTTAAAATAAGAGACTTAAAATGTTAAATATCATCAAAATGTTAGCCCCTTTCACACATAGAGTCTTTATTGGTAAAGAGATCATGTGTGAATCGACCTTTTAAAAAATACCAGTAAATTGGTTCCAGCAATTTACTGGTAAGGCTAGTTGTAACACTACCAGTAAAATACCAGTAATGTGTTCTGTGTGAATGACGGTATGAGATCACGTACAATGTCAGAACGTGCCGACGTAAGAAGTCTTATTTGGGCCATATAATGGATATAATGCGATTACTCAGCACTGTTTACAGTAAGCTTTTTAATAGTTTTTCTTTTGCACTCGATGATCATCTTTGACTGCTGCGCCACATCTCTCAGCTTTTTCAACGTGTCGTGCTCGAGACCCCGCCTTCTTTTCCATTCATCAGTATTATGCGTGTCTCATGATTTTAAGATAAAATTGAATAGATGGTGAAACGAAAGCAGATAGCTATTGCTTGTGTGAACAGCTTGTGTATTTAAGTCATGTTGGCAATTTTACGGTAATTTACTGGGATTGTTGTGTGAAAGGGGCTATTGAAATATCAATATTTGCAGAAATATAAGAGTTAGACGATTCTTTTGTTTCATCACTTTTCTCAATCTACCTTCAATTTCTTCTTTTCCAAGTTCATGACCTATAAGAACAGGATAACACCCCTGAAGCCAAGCCGATTTGGAGAGCGAGCTATTTTTTCTGGAAACCTAGATAAGAATGACCTCAGCATCACTATCTTAGATGTGCAGTTGTCCGACGATGGAATCTACAATTGCTATGTGCGCAACCCTCCAGATCGCATTCAGGGTCACGGCACCATCCAGTTCAACGTCTTGACTGAATGTAAGACTTCAGCATTGGCTAAGATGCTGTACGACAAAAGTTGTGTGCCTTTAACCAGGGTGGCTTCAAGACAGGCCATGATAAATGGGGTTTCATTATTGGAGGTGTTGTTAAGTCTAGGATTAGAATAGAGTGTTGCAGAGATCATACATTTTTGTAGGTCAACCCAGAAATTTGCATTACCCTGGTTCCCTTGACAAAAACCCAATCAGATGTTTCTATTGGCTTTTGGAATATAGAAAATAATCTCTTCAACCAACAAAAAATGTATTATTCTTTTCACAAATTAACACAGATTCTATCCTTTTAAAGCCTAAATGCAACCAGCAGGAGTAAAAAGCTAAACATAGGATATAAACGAACTACACCACGGTTGGATTATTTCAACATCACCATCACTAAGCTCCTAACAACTGTCAGTCTTTAAAGAAATACTAGAAAACGTTAATAACTACTGTCTGCTCTAGCACCACTAATGGTAACATTGAGAATGCAACCAGTACTAAGATTTTGGCTGGTTAGCATAGGCCAGTTAGCCACTGCAGGTAGATGCTGTAACTACTCAATCTTGGCCCAGAAAGATTTTATTTTATTTTTGTACATTATTTTACACAGATTTTCAGAATATACTTTTTCACTGAATAAATATGCCCCTTTGGCGAAGTTTTTTGTTAGCATCTTTTTTCTCTCTCTCTCTATTTTCCTCTGCCCAGTGCCACCACCAAGGGATTCGACCATCGCTGTCGCCATCGGGGCATCTGTGGGGGGCATTCTTGCTTTGCTCATTCTGTCCATGGTAGTGGTGAAGTGTATTCGTAGACATAAGCACCAGGAGCTGATCTCAGACGAGCAGAAGATGGAAGAAGAGGGCAAAGTAGATGGAGAAGGAGGAACAGAAGAAGCAACAAAGTAAGAATTTGTTCGTCTTCTTTTCTTTCCCAGTATTTGAGTAATTCATCTCTGTAAACAAACTGCTTACTTTGAATCCTGAAACAGACAGCCCTAACCCGCCATCTTAGCCAGGGAGGCCTAACGTAGTGTGGAGCTCCATCCTTCACTTTCTGGTAAAACTGATTGCTAGCTGGTGTGTCTTGGTGGTCATGTGACTGTGGTTGACAGTGGCTCTTTCAAGTTCTCTTTCCATCATTTTTTCATCAGTCTGTCCTTCTCGTTTTTAGGTTGAATTCTGAATTCTCTGGTTGCTACCAGTAGTCTTTCTTTATCTGGGGTGCGTTTCCCGAAAGCATCGTTAGCCAACTATGGTCACATGTTCCGTCGTTATCAGCATAGTTCAACGAGTCGGTGTTTCCCGAAACCATCGTTCCAACGAACATTCGCAAACAGCATCGCAAAGTTGTGTGGTTAGAATGACAGATCTCGACCTGTGGTTAGAAACAGAGTTTATTGGCTTAACTTAAGCAAAATAAGCAAGCTAACATTGCTAACACAGCGTGATGTCAAAAACCAATGTGTTTAAACACCACTTTGCGACAATATAGTTTCGGGAAACAGTCGTGAGTACCTAGCTAGTTGATTTCTTCAACGATGCATCGTACTATGGTAGTTAAGCAGCGAGTTACGTCACTGTACGGGAAACGCACCCCTGGTTGGGTTCTGTTGTGTCTTTTTGTGGTGGTTGTTGTCAGTGTTTTTCAGCTAACCAAATAACTGTTCTTGCAATATATATATTCCACTCAATATATATATAAAAATAAACAATAAAATGAAATGAAAAAAAAAAATATATATATATATATATTGCAAGAGCAGGTTTTGTA
This sequence comes from Pimephales promelas, assembly GCF_988280905.1. Taxonomy (NCBI): domain Eukaryota; kingdom Metazoa; phylum Chordata; class Actinopteri; order Cypriniformes; family Leuciscidae; genus Pimephales; species Pimephales promelas. Next base: position 27,870,700 of record NC_142784.1, read on the forward strand.
CAGTTATTTGGTTTGCTGAAGTACACTATATATATACAAATACAACAATTCAAGTGAATCATTGAATCAGTATTTTGAACTGCTTAATTGAAAGGATCCACAGAAATGATATTTTCGAACTTTTTGGAAGATTTTGGAAATTTTTCCCGAATTATTATTCTAAACCAAATTCATTGAGACTATCAGATAACAAGATAAAAATCTTGAATTTTGAACTCAACTAATCCCAACTAATGGGATTTTCTTTGATTGAAAGGATCCACAGAAATGATATTTTCGAACTTTTTGGAACATTTTGGAAATTTTTCCCGAATTATTATTCTAAACCAAATTCATTGAGACTATCAGATACCACGATAAAAATCTTGAATTTTGAACTCAACTAATCCCAACTAACGGGATTTTCTTTTCCGTCAAGATTATTAAATATCCTGTTAATAATAAATTCTCACATTTCATTGTCTTTCTTTTACCTTTCAGAAATTTATGCCTCCTGCCTGAAGATATTTAAAACGTGTTCTACTCTTCGTCTTGTAACGTCTCATTCAACATTCCTCGGTTTTCTTGTGTAGCGACCAGACATGTCATGTTAGGAAGATCTCTGCCACAGTGCCATGACGTCCAATCACTGGTGAGAAATCACAAAGGGTTTTATACTGCCTCTTCCACTCAAAATGGCAGGCTAATGTGATAACAGTGTCCTACAGAACTGTTTATTTGGTCAGTATCTCTTTTTTCTTCAACTACTGCCACTATTAGCACTACAAATATTAGCCATCCAGTATTTCTGCTAAGAATTTTCTAAAAGGGAGAGTTTTAAATTATACAAAGTCCTGCTTTATTACTGCCAAAGTTACCTTTATGGTGTTTATACATTTTGACAGTTTCTTGAGAAATCACTGCCCTCAACGTCCTCTTTACGTGGATGCAGAAACATAATGTATGTGTATGTGTGTGTGCCTTCTCGTTGTGCAAAATCCTGCGCTGTTTGTACAATCTAGCATGTACTAAAACAGCAAAATATTTAGCAGTGATACCTTGAACCTGACCATGACTATCCATTAAAATCTATTTGCTTGTTTATATAACACGCCTCCAAAACATGTACAATCATTGCATGACAATTTTCTTTTTCTTATACATGATACACACTAATTGCACAAAACTAATCATTACTTTGCATAAGCATCTGGCACAATCTATGAATAGAGTACACTTTGGTGTCCCATGACTTTTTAAAAGCATTAAGGCCCTTACACAAAAAGCAGATGGTCGGTCATCGACCAGCATCGGGCCATCGTTGAACGTCAGCTGGCCCAGTTTTGGTGGTGTGTTCTGTACCGTCGGCACTAGTTGGACTTTGTCTGGGGTATTTTGGCTGATTGAGCACGGCATCTTACCTGAGCATTTCGATGCACAAATATTGGCATACCTTGTGCTGCCTGAAATTAAAAAAAGTGATCCGCATGATTGATATTTAATGGGAATGTGGCTAATGTTTCCACTTTTGAATGACGAATATAGACTATTGATACTTGCTGATGTAGACAATTGTTTTCTTACACGCATGTGCTGACCGTCGCCTGTAGCCTTTACGTTGTCTTCAAGTCCAGCTTTTTAAGGTGACAACACAGTCGGCTTTCATCGCCGCTAGTTCTTTAAAATCGTCTTGGTGTGTCACAGCCTTTAGACAGTAGCACCTCATTGTTGTACACGAGATCCAGGGGGCGGATTGAATCCAAATCTAAGGGGTGGAGATGGGCAGGATTAGGGGTGGGGTTATGGATCAGGGACGGAGATAGGTAGGATCAGGGGGCGGAGATGGGTAGGTTTAGGTATATGTAAGGTGGGAAAAGTTGGATCTGGATCCGTACTCCTCCCCTTGGATTTCATGTTCTGCAGTGAGGACTGTTCTGGGGTACGTTTCCCGTACAACGACATAGTTCACTGTTTCACTACCATGGTACGATGCATCATTGGAGAAATCAACTAGCTAGTCACGACTGTTTCCCGAAACCCACTGTCGCAAAGTATAGTTCAATCACGTTGGTTTCGCACGTGGTGGAGTAATAATTACTTTTAATGAAACTGTTTGAGATCCAATTAACGCTAGATTTTTTAATATAAATTACAGACATGTCATCTGAGGACTATTTCTGATTGTTCTCAGTTATTTTGCTTTATTACCTGACTCAATATTTGGCTCGTTCTTACATAGTGGAGCGCGTTCGCACATGCGCACTCTTCAAACACGGTACTTCAAATCTTTTGAAAAACTAAAAGACGTAAATTGCAATTGTATGTATTCTAAATAAAAGGCACCGGTTGTACTGAATGTCAGCTTGCTTATTTTGCTCAAGATAAGGATTTGTTACATCCAAATGTGCTGCAATATAGAAACGATGGTCGAGATCTGTCGTTCAAACCACACAACTTTGCGAATGTCCGTTGGAACGATGGTTTAGGGAAACACGGACTCGTTGAACTATGCTGATAACGACGGAACTTGCGATCGTAGTTGGCTAACGATGCTTTTGGGAAACGCACCCCAGATCTCCCTTTAGAGCCACAAATCCCTTTGTGTTTTTGTTATGACCTATTAGAAACTGTATGCTTGTTATCTAATATAAAACTAACATAGCATGAAGAGTGTTTTTTTTGTTTTGTTTTGTTTTTTTAAATGGCGATTTTAGTCTGTTCCACCTCAGAGGACTTTCTTGACTATATCTAAAAAATGTAAATCATAGAAGAGTGACATAAATTTAAAATATGGACATTTAAGTTTTTAACATTTTGCTAATAGTAAAAAATAAGTGAATTTTAAATTCAATTTAAAAAACATTTTTTTCCATTGTAAAAACTAAACGTGCAACATTCCTTGTCAGGCCAAAAAAATAAGCCAAATTGGACCCTTTTACAGCAAGACAGAAATTATGAATAGAAATATATATATAATCACTCAAATATCCTTTGGAGCGACAGCTTAATTTATGCCAAAATTGAAACCCTAAAATATTTTTTTTAAGTTTCAGGCATTTTGTACCCTATTTATAGAAAATGCCATTTACAAAACAGTGTTTTCACACACAAACATCATCATTTCAGGTGCAACGATTATGTGGTATTTGAAACATTTTGGTGGATACCAAAAAAAACAACTAATTTGATTGTTAATATTATTGTGTTTGACAAGTACTGTATGTTGTGGTGTGTTATTTGGAATGTGTGAATTTATTTCACATTAGTATCTATATACGTTTTTATTATTTTTCTCTGTACTGAATTTATGAACACTTCATTTTTAACCTGATAATCAATTTTCACAGCTACTGTAATCTTATAATCTGAAAGATGCTTAAAAACGGTTAAAATTGAGTCTTAAGCTTTTGCAAGTGAAAGATGATTGAATGTGTCAAATTTAACTAAAATTGAATTGTGGTATACAGAGGAAGTAAAACCTTTAATTAATTCACTCTACCTTTTTCCCAAAAGAAAAAGAACAAAACCAAAACCAGACTTTTAGTTCTGTTTAAAAAATATATAATCTTGTTTCCGTATCGAATGTGTTTGGAATCCATTTTGATTGTGAAACAAACATTGATTGTGAACTCACTTTTATTGTACTCATAGTAGTAGACTATGGACTGTGTAGTAGTCCATACATATCATCTGCTAAATATAACAATTTCTGCAAAGAATAGCATCAACGTTACAACAGTATGATTTTGTGTTCTGTTCAGGAAACGTGAGAAGTATTTTTAAGTAGTTTAATTCAATAAAAATAAATATATCTAAATCTAAATATATTTATATATATGTTGTAATCTTGAATGACGTTGAAAAGTCTGTCTATTTAAATTGAAGCAATTAATAGAGATGTAGGTTAGAACATTAGCTTCATTCATTAATTAATAAACAGTTCCTCTTTGTTCTGGCATAAAAAAAAACAAAACAAAAAAACTTGAACAATATATACTGTACAGTATTTGCCTTCAAACCATAACAGTTTAAACTACCGTAGTACTTATTTTACTTCACTATCTATAGTTACTCGGTTCGCATGCTGTAAAAATAAAAAAAATACAACGTTTATGCAGCACAGGCCCAAAGCCTGGAGCCACAGTGATTTTAAGCCTCACCTTTAGCAGAGCAAAGCCAACACATTTTTTTTTTTCCCACTGCAAATGTATTATGTTACAGTTCCCCATCATCTCTTATAAAATTATAACCATGGCTTTACAACAAATAATATTAATAATAATAAACATGGTTATCCATGGTTACCACAAATAAACCATTTATAACCATTGTTTATCCATGGGTATTAGTGATAAAACTGTGGTTATACATATGGAAATTACTTTTTTTATTGTATTTTATGACATGTTATATTCTTCCTTGTTATATCACTAACAAAAAAAAATACCAAAAATACATGGGAAATCCATGCTGTTGTACCACTAATTTGCTGTTACCTCTATACATTTCTGTCTGAATGTATTCTCATTTATGTATTCTGTTTATTATTATTATTTGAATTCAACATCTTTAAATCAGTGTTGATATTGTTATGGACTCAATAAGGTTCTATTGACATTTACATATTGTGTAATCAGAACTTTTAAGTGTTATTGCTATGTATTCAATTATAATTTCATACAAAATGACACTTAGTCACTTTGTTCACGTCCACATGTAGACATGTGCATTATACAGTTTTATTTGTATGTTTTACAACCCTCTGCGTTTTTGCAATTGTGTAGATATCATAATGTGAGTGACACAAAGACACTCCAAAAGGATAAAACATAACCATAAAGCTTATAATTTGATTTGCTGCACAGCAGTTAACATTAAGCCGTCTTCTGAAAGATAGACTCTGGCACAGTGATTTTTATGGCTGGTGCATTAATGGTTGCCATTCATAGGTTGAATTGCCTTCATCGCCAGGCAACATGACTCTAAATCCCTGATTATCTGTTAATAATTTTGTAATTATAATTATATACACTATAGGTCAATTATAGCACAGATATGTAACCATGATACCATATTGTTGATTGTACTGCCTTGATGTTTTCCTTAATGCATTAGCCTACACATCAAGATCATACAAGCATTACATGTAAATGGACATAATCAATCACAGCAGTCCAGCGAGGCTGGTTGGAATGGCTTGGGGACCAGTTTTTTTTTGCATTTTTCATGCATTTTTCCATCATGCATGCCTCTGTTTTAGTAAGGTCTAACCCTGGCCTACTTTAAATACATATGCTTGCGCTGAACCATTACAATGAGCTGCATCACTGATTGTTTTTTTTTCCAATAAAAACACAGAAAAAGGCATTTTGTTTCTGTGGGTTTTTTTTTTTTTTTTTTTTTTACTTTTCCCTAAAAATATTTGAATTTTCACTTAAAATATTAGCTTAATAAAGGATAGAAAATTCTGTTTAAATGAAAATCAGTTACCAGTGTTGGGAGTAACGCATTACAAAAGTAATACATTACAGTAACATATTACTTTTTGCTGTAACGCAGTAGTGTAAGGCATTACTAATCAATTTTCAGTAATATTTTACTCGTTACATGTTCAGTGAGGCTTGTATTACAGTTGTATTACAGTGTATTGTCTGCTTTTACTTCTTAAAGGCAACAGACTATGTGAAAGTTTTAAAGTAGTCTTTTAGTGCCAGTTCAGAGCGGTCGCGTCTGTAACATTGTTTTTTTCCTCATAAATGCGAACACGAAAACTAAAATAAAATGAATATTTTAAGTTCTATGGAGACGAGCCAACCCTTCCTCATCCGATTTGCGCAGTGCAATTAACAGAATTACAAAAAATGTATTTCGCCTCCTATTTTTTTGTCACGCGTGAACAGTGTTGTGCAAGTTACTTCCAAACGGTAATACATTAGGTATTACTTGTTACTGTTATTTGAAAGTAATTCATTACCTTACAATATTACTGTCCCAGAATTGTAATGCGTTACATTACTCATGTATTACTTTTGAGTTACTTTCACCAAAATAACTAAGTAGAACTTAACTTTTTGGCTGTAACGATATGCAATATGAAACCGAAATCGCGATTCGCCACACGACTCAGATCCACGAACCTACAGAATCGCGACACACCTCTTCCAACTCCAGCGTTATTCTCCTTACCGTCCATATCCAATGCTGCCTTATCTTTAAATTAGGCTATTAGTATTATTTGAAGTTAACATTATAAAATACGTAGACCTACACCACAAAACTAGTTGAGGATAAATTATTTAAAATTGGGGAAGTCCAGCATTATGGACATGACATTTGCAGTCAAAACTTGAAATAAAAATTCCCAGAAAATTCATGTATTGAAACGTATATAGGCTACTTCCTTAAAGGACTCCAGACATTAGACAAATATCAGTCTATGTTTTATTTTTAATGTTAGGAAAAAGACAAACATTCACGCGTGACAAAAAAATAGGAGGCGAAATACATTTTTTGTAATTCTGTTAATTGCACTGCGCAAATCGGATGAGGAAGGGTTGGCTCGTCTCCATAGAACTTAAAATATTCATTTTATTTTAGTTTTCGTGTTCGCATTTATGAGGAAAAAAACAATGTTACAGACGCGACCGCTCTGAACTGGCACTAAAAGACTACTTTAAAACTTTCACATAGTCTGTTGCCTTTAAGAAGTAAAAGCAGACAATACACTGTAATACAACTGTAATACAAGCCTCACTGAACATGTAACGAGTAAAATATTACTGAAAATTGATTAGTAATGCCTTACACTACTGCGTTACAGCAAAAAGTAATATGTTACTGTAATGTCTTACTTTTGTAATGCGTTACTCCCAACACTGCGCGTGAATGTTTGTCTTTTTCCTAACATTAAAAATAAAACATAGACTGATATTTGTCTAATGTCTGGAGTCCTTTAAGGAAGTAGCCTATATACGTTTCAATACATGAATTTTCTGGGAATTTTTATTTCAAGTTTTGACTGCAAATGTCATGTCCATAATGCTGGACTTCCCCAATTTTAAATAATTTATCCTCAACTAGTTTTGTGGTGTAGGTCTACGTATTTTATAATGTTAACTTCAAATAATACTAATAGCCTAATTTAAAGATAAGGCAGCATTGGATATGGACGGTAAGGAGAATAACGCTGGAGTTGGAAGAGGTGTGTCGCGATTCTGTAGGTTCGTGGATCTGAGTCGTGTGGCGAATCGCGATTTCGGTTTCATATTGCATATCGTTACAGCCAAAAAGTTAAGTTCTACTTAGTTATTTTGGTGAAAGTAACTCAAAAGTAATACATGAGTAATGTAACGCATTACAATTCTGGGACAGTAATATTGTAAGGTAATGAATTACTTTCAAATAACAGTAACAAGTAATACCTAATGTATTACCGTTTGGAAGTAACTTGCACAACACTGTCAGTTACTCACCCCCATGATGTTCAAAACCCATTAAGCTTTCTTTCTTCTTATCTGGGGCAAACACCTGAATCAGTTTCTTTAAAAGAAATATCAAATATTACAATTATTGTATTAAAATATTGATTATTTTTTTTAGTTTATTGCAGCCTACTGAGCTACTTTGACCTATTTTGTCCAGAACAGCTAATGTTAGCGCATGGCCATATGCATTACGGACATTTGGAGCAGGTAGGCAGGGCAGGTGTTTTTATGTAGGTTATGCTGAGAGAGGGTGTTGAGGGGGCAGCGTCTCTGCAGAGTGATCAACACGATGTAGCTACTGCTGGAGAAAATTGCAGCACAGGCAAAAGTGAAGGTGACTCATGCATGTAAATATACATAGCTGAATTTGGCACTTTCATGAATATCTACTACCACAACATCATGACCACTTCAATATCAAGACTGAAAATCTGCCAACAAATTAAGTTAAACAGACCACCATGAATTATTTGAGATGTCCATCTATTGATTACTAATACTCCAATCAGAAGAATAATTTTTATTTTAGTTTAAACATATTTAAATGAATCACATGTAATGTTAGGGGTGCTGCCACTAGTGAGTCAGCAAGACAGATGTGATTTAAAAATCTGGTGTAAAAACCCTTCAGCAACTCAATCTCGCTGCAATTAGTCCGTTTTTAGATGCACAGATGTGCTTGTTTCTTCTTTTTCTTATTTCTATTGGTAATTGTATGTATACTACCAAATAATGCGTGTATTTATTCTAGAATGACCAAGTCAAATTCCTCATAAGACCAATCTTACTTGGTGTGTAACTTATTAGCACTCTTGTGTTCTTTTATAATTAAATGTGTACAGATTTTGGCAATCTCACAATTATGTGTTTTTATTTAATTTTCCCAACTGTTTCCATTAGGATGTCTCTATTACAAGAGTAAATTTAGGGGGTGGTGATGGCACTCTGGATAAGACACATGCCTTCGGTGTGAGAGACACGGTTTCAAATTCACTGTGAGACATCAATGTGTCCCTGAGCAAGACACAGAGGTGTGCGACCTCTGACATATATAGCAATTGTAAGTCGCTTTGGATAAAAGTGTCAGCTAAATGAATACATGTACATGGAAATGTAAATTTATAAATGTTTCAGCAATGTTTGGATCTGTGCTGGTGATAATTAAGAACCAATGCTGATGTTGTTTTTTTAGTAGCTTTTTTCATTCTCTCTTTTTCTCCTTTTTAAATAGTTTTTAGATGCATGAAGTTCCCTTTCAAATGGGAACTCGCATTGCGTTCTAGAAAACTAATGTTGGACGCCTAAGTGTGACCAGTGTCTGAACCTGTTTACCTCCGGGGTCTAAGGTGTTTTTGGGGTTCAGGAGATGTTTTGACATGACATTTGTGGGGTTTTTTTTTTCAGTTGCTTATAAACATATTAATGGCGAAGGTGTAATAACACTATTTAGGACAAACAGGGCTACCATAATATGTGAGTATGCTAATCCAAAATCGAAAATCCAAACGCAGTCTAAGGTCAAATACCAGAAAGACAGTCCAAAAGTACACACAAGCAAAGAATAATTCAGAGCAACAGGAAGAATGAATCAAAACATGGGAAAACAGGACACAATGGCAGAGAACTGCAGGTATAACATACGCAAGACTGAGAAACTGGTTATTGCCTTTCTGGGATACCTTCTCATTGTAGGCCCCTGCTAGAGAGCTAAGTCTGGGATTCTGTTTAAGCAGACTGGTTATTCTAGGGGTTGATGTTTATGTCCCCCTGAAGTTGTAGGCCAGTGTCTTTTTTTTGTCCCAGGTTATACTCCCTTAAAGGAATCGTTCATTAGGTAAATGATTCCAAGCCTTTGAGCTCTGGGCCAAATCCTTCCATTTTACCAAGCGAGGTGAATGGTAAGTGTGACCTTCCTGATTGAGGCATGCAGCTTGGGGTCTGGGAATTTGGGAATTTTACTCTGACAATTAGGCCATTTGAATCTTTAGGGCTTAGTCACAGCCAATCTAGCATGCATTCCCCTCAGGATGGCAGAGTAGGCATTTGTTTCCCATTAAGGCCTCATTATGCTTCTGCGTCAACTCCACGGTGTAGCTACGCCGTCACTCCTACGACGCCGTGGCCGTTTTATGGTTCTGCGTCAGGTTGCGTTGCATCGTGGTGCATTTCACCGCCAGAACGCTATGGGGGGAGGGGGTGTGGTTCGTGAATCTCTTTGCTAGTTTGTTTTGGTTCTGTGCGCCGATTCCACTTTTTCATTTCCGGTAGGGCTGCACGATTATGACAAAAATCATAATTGTCAATTATTGCCTTGAAATTATAATTGTGATTATTAATTACGATTATCACAATTTACATTGAATGATGTTTTGAACAGCTTTATGCCATTGTTATATCAAAATAAAACGCCTGAAAACTCCTGAAAAACTTTCAATTCCTTTCTATGGTTTAAAGTAACACCAACTAACTTTTCCTCTTCGGTCGCCCTACTGGTTGGAAACGAAATTGTCCATTGCCGCTGTCGTAAATAATTTAGCCTACCGTCGCACGCACGCTCGCTGTTTATCCAGCACCGGGTTTAGAATGAACGATGTCCACAGACAAGGTAGAGTATGTTACATGATTTCATGAAAGGATGATGTATTGCGACATCAGAAACGAAGAAAAATGAAAAAATGACTATTATAGTGCTTGATGTAAAGCAGTCGAATTTTGTAGTTCTTTTTGTGGTCGGGTTCCTACCCGAACCCCGAAGTTAGTACAAGTGATACAGACCCCGTCAGGCGACAGCAGAAGTGCCTTTCACCCTGTTACGACTTGATGAACCACTGATCAGATTTTGGAAACATTATTTTAAGTAAACAATGTTAGATAGTGTTGCTTTAATGCTAATTATAATTATAATGTTACACTAACCAAAATTAAAACAATGGGGGAAAAAAACCCGTAAGATAACCTGTAAAAAAACACATTTTAAGCACACAGAATAATGTAAGTGGACTTTTTATGATTGTGCCTTTGAACGATTACATAATTGTGGCATCCATAATTGTAATCGCGATTACAAATTCCATTAATTGTGCAGCCCTTCGACAATGGCGAGCGAAAGAGAAAGAATGTTGTTGCAGCTGGAGCTAATCGAAGTTGAACAACTGAAAAAACAACAAAAAAACAACAACAAAGTCGCTTTAAAAATGGCGCTATAGCGGGAGGGGGAAACCGGAAAAGCTACTTTCTGGAAATGATGTATAATCTGACCAATCACAGCCCTTGCTGTCTGCGTCGCCTCGACACGTAGTTACAATTTTTGGGAGGTGCACGTCGAGCTACGGCGGAGGGGTCGGAGAGGGGCTCGCGTCGACGCAGAGGGGACGTTGATTGGACGCAGAAGCATAAAACAGGCTTTAGCATCCTAGGACACAGTGCGAGTTCCCATTCGAAAGGGAGCATCTCTCGTTACAAATGTAACCTTGGTTCCCTGAGAAAGGGTCTCATTGCCATGCTTCTGCTATGGTCCTACGTGGTCCCTTCAGATGAAGAAGTCGATGACATTTTCTTTAGGTACCACTCTTTAATGCGTTGAAATATCCCCATGAATTGTAAGTTACTCTTTGTAAGTGTAAAGATTTGTAAAAGTGTCTCTTCAGTATTCTGTCAGGAAACCTTAAAATGTGCTTCACATAGTAACATCTAAGTTATCTGATTTAATTGATACATCGTCACTGAATCAACCTGATTGACTAACCAACAAAAGTCATATTTATGAATCGGACCAGGTACAAATGGTTCCTTAAAGCCGCGGACACATGAAACATTATAAGAAAAAAATTACACATACAGTTTCCAACGCCTGGCTGAACACATGCGTTTGGGCATGATCAGTCGTAAGAATCAAATTACATTTATAATCGGCCTTACAGTTGTTAAGTGTGTCCCAAGCTAAAGGAATTAAAAAACTTAAATAACATTTACACAGACATTAGTTTTAGTGAAGTGTTTAAAGATGTGTTTATTCACAATACGGCAAGATGGAAATCTCTTTTACTCACCCAGTTTTGAACCATCAAACAACAAGTCTTTGTTCTTAAATGTTAAAGTACCATTCTGTGGTAGTGAAGTGAAGCCTGTCCTGAACATTAGTCCAAACTTCTCCTTCCCGTCACATTCCATGCATCATAAAGTTGTAGAATAAGAGGAAGCAAAAGAGAAACAGAAGTAGGAAGGGCTGCATCCTCCTGCAGACACTCTTGTAGTTGTTCCTGGGATGCTAAAGGTCTGAAGAAACGCAGCATTGTACTTTAATGCAGAGTGAGTGAGTAAGAGAGAGAGACACATAGGAGATTCTAAGGTCACTGTTGAGCACTTGAAATGCAGAGACTCTCTACCTCTCCGGCTCGCTTTCTCCCCCCTCCTGCTGTTCTCCACACCTCTTCTCCTCCGCCCCTCCCCATTCCTCTCTGCCTTTCCCGTCTGGCGAAGTTTTGCAACATCATGCTCCCCTCGCTGGTGCAGTCCGGGGAGTTCAGTATCTTCGCTATTATCAATGATAAACAAGCGTTTCACCTCCAGAATGCTTTCCGGAATTTGTAAATCATTAGTTCGATATGTGGCGTCCCGTATGTGACTTCCAGGTGAAATCTATCCATCCATATTAAGGTCCCGGTAATAAAACATTCTTTTCTTTTTCTCTTCTATTGAATGACCATTCTCAATCCGAAGCCAATTGTGTTCCTTGCTCCAAAGTGCCACCAACCTCTGTTCTCCATTCTTCAACTATGAGTGGGTCTCTCTTGTCCAATCGCGCTCTCTCTCTCTCTCATTCTTACTGGTTCTATACAGTAGATTGCAATATGGGAATTGCTTTCTCTCTCTCTCTCTCTCTCTCTCTCTCTCTCTCTCTCTCCCTCTCTCTCTCTCTGAATCTCCACCCTCATAAGCACACACACATATGCTGTGATATGGACTCCCAAGGTCACATTGTCCTAAGTATATGTTCGTGTGTATGTGTGTGTGTGTCCAACCACAGGGGGTTGATATTGAGTGCTCTCCTATAAATCACAACGGCCCACACATGATGACATTCTTCAGTCAGATATCTGTGTGTGTGTGTGAATATCTCTGTTTAGATCAGATGTCTGTGAAACAGCTGCTGTCTCTTTTTTTTGGTATCACATCTGCATCAAGCAACAATGTCGTTCTTCCGCAAATGTTCCCGATCAAAGCTTAAGATTCACAGTTATCAAATAAAGTTAAAAAACACTAAAATGTATTGAAATAAAAATTTTTTTTATATATTTTCCATATATCATCATCAACCAACCCCATATCCACACTCAGAATATGTACTCTTACCAATGCAAAAAGCAGTAAGTAAAGTGGTAGGCGAGATATACCTGGATATTTCCAAAATGGCAAAAAAGACCTGCATATTATGGGTGGAAAACTCCAGATCTGAGACGTGACTGTCTTTTCATTTTTCCCTTAATGTGGCCAGGATAACATCTAGTTTGTTGCTGTGGTGACTTTTCATTTAATTCCAGATAATATATCAAAGCAAGAGGTATTTAGGCCTATTTTAAAGTTTAAAAAAAAGCACAAGCACACTTTAAAAAACAACAATATTGGAATAAAATAAATGATGTTTTATGACCAAAGTTCGGGAGGAACATGTTCAGATAATTAACACAAGTGGAGAGCACTCAGGAATCAATGATTAGAGGTGTATAGATTCAGCAGTCTCACCTCAATCCATTGAGAGTTTAGCAGCATCCCTCCTAATCATTTACATAAACTTTACTCCCTTTAATTCTATGTAAGTGTGAACTCGTGAAATATAATTTGAGGCTGTCCTATGCCTTACTAGTTTGATAACTGATAAGTTTTTTTCCCTTTTAGACCACAACTCAAAACCACATATGCATTGAACGACCAAAACAATTGACAAATCAAGTGTCATAGTCCATAAAACTCTGACCACAAGAGCCCCAGTCCACTCCTCCATGTATTAAGCTTTCCATTTTAACAGCTGCACTGCTGGCTCATCTGACGTTCAATCCAATTGTTACAATTCTGGGGGGATGATGAGACCCACATAATCAAATAATCTACAGTACGTAGTGCATTTCAGATCCCATAGACTCAGAGCCAGACCTTTTATCGGAATAAACTTTGCTCCACTTTGCAGACGTTGTGGACAAGAACCAACAATTAAGATTGGAAGATATGTGGATGACATGGAAACAATTAACGATACAATAACGGCTAATAAAACAAGAAATAAACATCAGAGATCAAAAAATTCTGTCTGCACTATAATAATAATAAGTAAATTTCACTCAATACACAATATACAGTTTTGCTCATGGATATCGAATTAGTGCCTCTCAAAGATTTTAAGGCACCAACCTTACAAACTTTAAAGTATGTTTAAAACACAGTGTGCACAATTTGTGTACTGTATAGCATTCAGTCAATCAGACAGAGCTTGTGATTTTATCCAGCTTCTGGCATGTATGTGCACCAGTGATGCGCGGGTTGATCCGAAATGAGCGGGTGCCTGCGGTCACCCGCGGTTACCCGCAGTTACGGGTCATCCAAAAATGTTTTTAATGATATTCGGGTCGCGGTCGGTCGGGTCGTTTGAAAAAAGATGCCAATTAAACATTTGTATATAGTACTAGACACAATTTTTGATGAAATATACAGCCCTACACATTATTGGCTGAATAACTGGCACGAAGATAACACACAAGCTCAGTCTAAACAGTTCTCGGTTCTTTATTAGTGATTTGAGAACCGCTGTCCCTGTGCGTTCGGTGTATACGCAGTATATGCGCAGTACCAGCTGCTCGTGTTTATCACTTCTCTCAACAGTGGCACTATGTCTCGGTTCAGTGAACTGTTGGAGTTACTGGAGTAAAATATAATTCTGGATATTGATTTATTTCGATTCGGAGGCGACTGTCAGGCATGTCTGAAAGTGAGTAACTTTAGTAACTTGTGGATCAGCACTGACGCAAGACGCAAACTGTTTCGAACTATTCAGTTCGAGTGTACTGGTTCGACCGGTTCACTAAAAAGAACCGGTTCAAAAGAACGATTCGTTCACGAACCGGCCATGTCTATGATCACTACAGTCTGCAGAGAGATGGAGGCGGCAAGAGAAAAGGTGAAGACTGGGGAGTGGAAGCTCCGCAAATACACAAATAGAAAGAGTAAAAGTGTGGGAGACATTTGCTGAAATAATGAAAGATGATGACTGGCTTTGCCTTTGTTATGTGTAGGCCTACGTCTTCTTGCGATGCTGTGTTGTTACACGTCTATGGCCCAATAACGCTCCGATGAGCATTTACTACTTTTAAAAAATGCGGCCAGGAAGCGGGTCGGGTACAATATTTTTTTACTTTTTTTTGCGGTCCGAGTTGCGGGCGGGTAGCTGAAAACGTCGGTCGGGTTGCGGTTTGTTTATACATTGACCCGCACATCACTGATGTGCACAATATGCATGAGAGGGTGTCTGCGGGTGTGTTGAATAAAGCTGAGGCTACAGAATGCTAAGCTCGACATTTTCTTAAAACGTCAATCATCATTGAAGTTAATCTCATAACAGAAGTCAATCATCATTGATTAGCTAAAATAAACAATAGCCATTGACCTAAGCAAATAAATTGTGGTTTAATGTTATTTCATTTATGAATGTTATTTAATAAATGAAAATAACATTTATTAATGCAATCGAAATTATTATTATGGGGACCAGGATATAAATTTCATAGTGGGAAGATCTGCAAAAACAGCCGATCAAGTGTTTACAAGCCTAA